>NC_079422.1:26523558-26527251 GCF_026213295.1 Gadus chalcogrammus
GCTTTGTTTGTGCCCTCGATGAAGCGAGAGCCTTAAAGTCTCTGTCACATCTTCTGGGGTGGGGGGGCTGATTGTATAGGGTGGGGGTCTGCAGGAGGAGGGGGTCCCCCTGGGGTCCCCCTGGGGTCGGTGGGGTGGGGGTCACCCGCTGGGTGTCAGAGTTCTGCCGCGCCCTCTCCCCAGGGCCGAGGGCTTCTCCTCTGAGGACCCGGGGGAGGCCAGGGGGTTGCTCACCTGTGTGACAACGCACCCAGGTGCATACAAACACGCGCGCGCACACACACACGCACACATGCACACACACACACACGCACACACACACACACACACACACACACACACACACACACACGCACACACACACACACACACACACACGCACACACACACCACACACACACACACACACACACACACACGCACACACACTCGGGTCAGCGTCTATACGAGCGCCACGCTGCAGAGCGCCCAGCACAGCAGGAGCAGGGCGAGCCGTGCGATTGGCTGCGGGGCGGCGGGGGGGGCATGGCCGCGGGGGTAGATCCTCCAGCGGTCGCGGTGCGGGTGCAGGCTCTCCATGTCCTTCTGGGCGCTGAAGGCCGCCGCCGTGAAGTTGGTGTCCCCGGTGGTGAGGAGGTCGAACACGCACGAGTGGTAGTAGATGTCCCGCTCCTCCAGCTCCTCGCCACAGCGCTCCCGGGCCTCGCGGGCGTCCAGCGCGCGGGCCCCGCCCCCCCGCCGCGCCGTCTGGTGGCGGGGCCGGGCGGGGCCCGAGGGGGGGGGCAGGGCCAGGTGGCCGCCGCGGTCGATGCGCTCGGCGGTGGGGCAGCCGTTCAGGCAGAGCTGCAGGTCCTGGGACGCGTCGTACGCCGCCGCCATCTCCTCGGGGATGCGCACCGCCATGGTGAGGTAGCGGCCCAGCTGGCGCACGATGACCGTCACGCCGATGTAGCCGGCGTGCAGCTCCACGTGGCGCCCGGGGCTGCGCTCCGAGATCCACAGCGCCCGCAGCTTGGCGGCGTCGGGGTCGGCGCCGGGGTCGGCGGCGGCGGCGCCCGGCTCGCCGCTGCTCAGCGAGCCGTCCATGAAGGCGGCGGGGAGCTCGTCCGTCACCGCCTGGTACACCTTCTGCTCCGTGCAGCCCTGGTAGGGCTTGAAGATCACCGTGATCTGAGGAGGGAGAGGAAAACAGGAGGTGAGCTGATGATATCACAGCCATCATACACCGTGAAACGCTCCCCGTTAAGGGCCCCTGAATGCCTGCAGGAACCTTAGGGAGCCTAGCGACATGCTAGCCTGGTGGCTAACCCAAAGGCTATCGCTCCTCAACACCCCAGCATAGAGACCTCACACACAGAGCGACCGCTACATGCTAGCCTGGTGGCTAACCCAAAGGCTATCTCCCCTCCCCACCCCAGCATAGAGGCCTTACACACAGAGCGACCGCTACAAGCTAGCCTGGTGGCTAACCCAAAGTCTATCTCCCCTCCCCAGCCCAGCATAGAGGCCTTACACACAGAGTGACCGCTACATGCTAGCCTGGCGGCTAACCCAAAGGCTATCTCCCCTCCCCAGCCCAGCATAGAGGCCTTACACACAGAGCGACCGCTACATGCTAGCCTGGCGGCTAACCCAAAGGCTATCTCCCCTCCCCAGCTCAGCATAGAGGCCTTACACACAGAGTGACCGCTACATGCTAGCCTGGCGGCTAACCCAAAGGCTATCTCCCCTCCCCACCCCAGCATAGAGGCCTTACACACACACAGTTCGTCACACCGGCCTGTTGACTCTCCTTAAGAAAATCACCAAATTACTTTTTAACAAGTTGTAATTTGACACAGCTACACAAATATTCTGACACTTGCACGCATACGCACACACGCACACACGCACACACGCACGCACGCACACCCGGTGGAGGTGAGACCTGCTGTGAGCAGGGCGCGGTGTGTGCAGCAGAATTAGCCGGCATCATAGTTCCGGTGAATGGCCGCTTTGTTCACATGACAGCTCTGAGGAATGAGCCCCGGACACCCATTCAACCTTAAGGAGGGCGAGTGTGTGTGTGTGTGTGTGTGTGTGTGTGTGTGTGTGTGTGTGTGTGTGTGTGTGGTGTGTGTGTGTGTGTGTGTGTGTGTGTGTGTGTGTGTGTGTGTGTGTGTGTGTGTGTGTGTGTGTGTCTAATAATCGTGACTCATAACCTGCCACACCTCTGACACAAGGTCAAACACTTATTGCCCCCCCTCCCTTGCCTATATGTGTGTGTGTGTGTGTGTGTGTGTGTGTGTGTGTGTGTGTGTGTGTGTGTGTGTGTGTGTGTGGGTGGGTGTGTGTGTGCGTGTTAACGCTAGGCTGCATGTTAATAATTAAAGCCATTACTCCAGCACACAGAGTGCTGTGAAGTAAAGATGGTGAACATACAAAAGCTTCTTTGACGCACTTTGTTCCTGTAATGTCTGAGAAATGTGTTGCCTATAGATTTAAGAGTGTATGGGTGTGTGTGTGTGTGTGTCTGTGTGAGTGTGTGTGGATTGTGTGTGTGTGTCTTTGTGAGTATGTGTTTTTGTGTGGGTTGGTGTGTTTCTCTGTCTATCTGAGTGTTTGCGTGTGTGTGTGTGTGTGTGTGTGTGTGTGTGTGTGTGTGTGTGTGTCTATCTGTCTGTGTGAGTGTGTGTGTTACTGAGTGAGTGTGTGTGCGTGCATGTGTAGGTGTCGGTGTGTGTCTGAGTGAGTGTGTGTGTGTGTCTGTGTGTTTTTCTGTGTGTGCGTCTATATAAAGTCATGAGTGAACAAGAATAGGGACTTCTATAGTTCAGTTATTCAAACTGATGATGTTAAGACACAGAGGAAATGTGTGCAGCAAAAACACAAACGCGCACATGAACAAACACACAAAAGAACACACACACCTGAACAGTGGCCCCTTTCACCCTCCTCATGCTCTTAGAGGTCAGGCTCTAAGCGGCCATTATAAAAATGAAGCCCCAACACAAACTGACCTGGTCACATGACCCAGTCACAAGACGGGCCGCCTGCCTCACACCTAGGAGGGAGAGAGGGGGAGAGAGAGAGAGAGAGAGAGAGAGAGAGAGAGAGAGAGAGAGAGAGAGAGAGAGAGAGAGAGAGAGAGACAGAGAGAGTGACAGTGAGAGAGAGAGAGAGAGAGAGAGAGAGAGAGAGAGAGAGAGAGAGAGAGAGAGAGAGAGAGAGACAGAGAGAGTGACAGTGAGAGAGAGAGAGAGAGAGAGAGAGAGAGAGAGAGAGAGAGAGAGAGAGAGAGAGAGAGAGAGAGAGAACATAAAAGAAAGATAGAGAGAGACTGTGGGGCAGTGATTTATACTGATGTAAAAGAGGAGCATAAAGGCAACAATGGTGGACCCAGCTACAAAGCACTAATGGGGAACACCGTGCACCCCTCTAAAGACCTGCCCTGTCTCAGCTCCTCAAACACCTCACTTCTCTCTTTCCTCCCTCCCTGCCCCCCTTCAACGATCCAATCACCACGTCTCCTCTCCTTTCCCCCCCTCGTCGGCTCACCTTGTTGGTCGCCGTGGCGCTGGAGCCCGTTGCCACGGGAACGTTGGTGACCTGCACCGACAGGTAGTCGTTGTCGATGAGCGGCCACGCCCCCTCCACCTTACACGTCTGGAAGCTGTCCTTAAAGGTCCTCAGGTGGGGGTCGCCGAACAGCCC
>NC_079422.1:26527351-26572351 GCF_026213295.1 Gadus chalcogrammus
CCTCCTCCCTCACCTCCTCCCTCACCTCCTCCCTCACCTCCTCCTCTCCTCCTCCCTCACCTCCTCCCTCACATCCTCCCTCACCTCCTCCTCTCCTCCTCCCTCACCTCCTCCCTCACCTCCTCCTCTCACCTCCTCCCTCACCTCCTCCCTCACCTCCTCCCTCACCTCCTCCCTCACCTCCTCCTCACCTCCTCCCTCACCTCCTCCCTCACATCCTCCCTCACCTCCTCCCTCACCTCCTCCCTCACCTCCTCCTCTCCTCCTCCCTCACCTCCTCCCTCACCTCCTCCCTCACCTCCTCCCTCACCTCCTCCCTCACATCCTCCTCACCTCCTCCCTCACCTCCTCCCTCACCTCCTCCCTCTCCTCCTCCTCACCTCCTCCCTCACCTCCTCCCTCACATCCTCCCTCTCCTCCTCCTCACCTCCTCCCTCTCCTCCTCCCTCACCTCCTCCATCACCTCCTCCCTCACCTCCTCCATCACCTCCTCCATCACCTCCTCCCTCACATCCTCCCTCACATCCTCCCTCTCCTCCTCCTCACCTCCTCCCTCACCTCCTCCCTCACCTCCTCCCTCACCGCCTCCCTCACATCCTCCCTCACATCCTCCCTCACCTCCTCCATCACCTCCTCCATCACCTCCTCCCTCACCTCCTCCCTCACCGCCTCCCTCACCTCCTCCCTCACCTCCTCCCTCACCGCCTCCCTCACCTCCTCCCTCACCGCCTCCCTCACCTCCTCCCTCACCGCCTCCCTCACATCCTCCCTCACATCCTCCCTCACCTCCAGGGAGCCCCGCAGCAGCATCAACCAGGTTACCGGGACTCAACAGAAACATGATTGAATCCATGTCATTGACTAGACCAGTTAACTGCACTAGGTTACTCAACCAACTGGAAATATACATATCTCATCTAAGCATTTGTGCAGAAATACTTCTTTGCAAAATATATTGGTGGGTTAACCTTTTGGAACCTTCTGGGAAAACATGACAACTCAACTAATAATCTCTAGGTTATCCCGTCCCGATAGAGTTTAGAATGAATTTCATAAAGTTGTCGTGGTTTCCCCAGAGATGCTCGGTTTGAAGGTTTCCCCAGCCGGCTAAACAAAATGCCCGCCAGGTGAAGAAGGCCCAGACCAGGTGTTCTCTTACCCTGATCCAAACAAGGAGAGGTAGATGTAGAGGAAGGCCAGGGTGGCCATGCTGCGCGTGTCCAGGTTTCCATTGGTGACGCCCACAAACTCTCGCAGTCGTCCGAGGAGCTCCGGGTCCAACCGCTGGGCCTCCTCTGGTTTGGCTGAAGACACACACGGTTTACCTCGCAGGTCTGGCAACATGGGCCAGGCCCAGAGTACTGTGCTGACGAGAGACTTGGAGACGCGTCAGGCGCTCTTACCGAAGGACTCCGACACCAGCGGCTGGAGGTCAGACAGGTCCCAGTAGAGGAATGTGTCGATGTTGGGAAGGTCTATAGAGACTTTACCAGTAGAGGTCGCCTTCAATTCTAGATAAGTCCTGAGGTTGAGGCTGACAGCAAGAGCCACCTGTTGGAATTCATGCATTTCATGACACAAAATCTAAAAAATCTAAAAATCTAAACATCATACTTTTGTTCAGAACTTATATGGATAATGCATAATATTGATCCTGCAACGTCCTTATCAGGCCCTGTTGCAATAATCCCCATGATCGACACTTCGACATGAGTCCTCGAGCATTCTCACTGATGAGGTATAGATTCTGGTTCCAGTTACAATGAGAACATTTCAATTTGGCATTGAATACAAACAATCTAAAGATGACAGTTAGTATAGTATGAAGAGGAGCTCTAAACAGACTAGCTTTATGAACAACTGTCAGAAAGAAAAGCAACATACTGTCAGGTCTACTTCGAGGCACTTTATATATCATAAATAATCACACCCACCTTTCCGTGCACGACCGCATGCTCTCCGTGCAGGATGGCCTTCCCTGGCGCGGAGATGATGCAGTGTCGGACATGCATTTGTGTTTCTTTACCTTTTGAGGTTCACAGCATGTGTGTATGTGTTTGTGTGTGAGTGTGTAGGGACAACCACTAATGTGACTGATGTGACAGCCGGTGAGACGCCTCGTACACTCAGCTCGAGTTCACCCCTATTGAACGTTACTTCCTTTAAGAACGACACAGAATAAGACCGGTATTAACGGCTGCACTTTTAGATTAAAATTGAATGAAACGTGAACTCAGTGTTCAGTATTGAGGGACAACAAAACACACTAAGAAAGGGGCGGGGCTCGTATGGTTTAGGGTTCGAGCAGCCAATAAGCGGACGTTTACTCGTCACATGTTTATGCTGCTATCCAATCAACGACGAGGATTCTCCATTGACGCATACGGCGACACTCGCGCCATTGGTCGTGCGATCTGAAACCTTCCTTCGCCTTTTTTTTTGTCCATTCGGACCCTCCGTACATTTGTACGGAGAGTCCGGAAAGACAAAAAAAAGGCGAAGTTTATTTACAATGGCTTCATTCGTTCTCAAGGTGTTAAATGTGCGTTTGTTGATAAGGAGAGGCACATGTTTACATCGGCCGTCCACAGAAACGTTGTTTGGCGTATGCAGGAGGTATATATATTATTAAGCTGTGTATATTGAAGCTGTCAGCGTTTAAACGGGGATGTAACAAGCTAATTGTTTTGTAACCTAACGCTGGTAGGTTAGCATGGGGGTCAATCATATAACAATTTGGCTTTTAGGCATTCACATACTTTCTGTCTCTTTTTATACAGCAATGGTCGAAACACTAATCCCTAAGCAGGCAATGTGTTTTGTAACCTCTGATTCTATTCTTCATTCCCAGCCCTTACTCCACTGATGGAGACAGTAGAGTCCCAAAGATCTACACAAAGACTGGAGACAAAGGCAAGCTGCTCTGTTTCTATGACAACACAGCCGGCCTCCTCCTTTAAGATCCATCTGACGTGTTCCCTGCTCTGAAGGTTTCTCCAGCACCTTCACGGGCGAGAGGAGGCCCAAAGAGGACCAGGTGTTTGAGGCACTGGGGACCACAGATGAGCTGTCTTCTGCCTTAGGGTAAATAATATGGACCCTAATAATTCCACCTATTCCTGACGTCGTCGTCCAGTGCCTCAGTTCTGTAACGAGACCGCGGTTATTCCACATCACAGCTTGGCCCGGGAGTTCTGTCTGGACAAAGGCCACTCCTTCACCCCTCAGCTGGACAAGGTACCGTCAGGATCTCTGCTAAAGCCAGCGTGTTCTGGTGATGGCACCGTCCGGGGTTGACTATGACTGCTCTTTCTCCAGATCCAGTGCGTCCTACAAGATTTGGGTTCAAATGTTGCCACGCCGGTGTCCTCCGCAAGAGAGAGTCACAGAAGTAATTCAACCCCAAAGTCCCATCTGGGATCAGTCGTTTATTTAGGAACTTTAACTTGGCTTCATTGTTTAGCCTCAAATATAACTGCAGTTCTTTTCTCTTAGAGAAAACTACGTTCAGCCCTGAGCCAATAGCAGAACTGGAAACCTGGATTGATGAATTCACAGAGGAACTTCCACCGCTAACTAACTTCATCCTGCCTGTAAGTCTCCTCACTAACTAACTTCATCCTGCCTGTAAGTCTCCTCACTAACTAACTTCATCCTGCCTGTAAGTCTCCTCACTAACTAACTTCATCCTGCCTGTAAGTCTCCTCACTAACTAACTTCATCCTGCCTGTAAGTCTCCTCACTAACTAACTTCATCCTGCCTGTAAGTCTCATCACTAACTAACTTCATCCTGCCTGTAAGTCTCCTCACTAACTAACTTCATCCTGCCTGTAAGTCTCCTCACTAACTAACTTCATCCTGCCTGTAAGTCTCCTCACTAACTAACTTCATCCTGCCTGTAAGTCTCCTCACTAACTAACTTCATCCTGCCTGTAAGTCTCATCACTAACTAACTTCATCCTGCCTGTAAGTCTCCTCACTAACTAACTTAATCCTGCCTGTAAGTCTCCTCACTAACTAACTTCATCCTGCCTGTAAGTCTCCTCACTAACTAGGTCTCCTCACGAACCAGTAACACGTTATTGATTTGATTGAACCAGTAACACGTTATTGATTTGATTGAACCAGTAACACGTTATTTGATAGAAGCAGTAACATGTTATTGATTTGATTGAACCAGTAACACGTTATTGATTTGATTGAACCTGTAACATGTTATTTGATTGAACCAGTAACATGATATTTATTTAAACCAGTCTGGCGGGAAGAGCAGCTCTGCTCTCCACGTTGCCCGGACGATCTGTCGCCGGGCAGAACGCAGGTCAGTCTGGCCGTGTTTCCATTGGTCGGTTTAGCCTCCTTTCTATTTGACAATCTTCTTGTAGAACTCTGTATTAATGTTTAATCCTTCCCTTGCTCTTGTCTTAGGGTTTCTCCCATCGTTCGTGCGGGCGAAGTGGACCCAAACGTTGCCAAATATTTGAACAGGTACATTTCAAAGGTTCATGGACATCAACAGATATCTTTAATATAATAATAATAACAAGCTTATCTGAACACATGTCCGCCCTCCCCTCAGGCTGAGCGACTACCTGTTCACTGTGGCCCGGTACGCAGCCATGAAGGAGGGCAGCCAGGAGACCATCTACCAGCGACCCACATAACAGAACCCCACTCTGAGGAGCACGGGAACCACGGACATGGAGCGAGACAAACAATGAGAGATGCTGACGTTTTGTTTTAGGATTATGTTAACAGAATAAAACCACAGAGTATTCAAAATGGCTGTATGTTTTTCTTCGGATTGCCTTAAAGCCCATGAGTCCGGGGATCACGGAAAAATGTTAGTGGAAAAACATTTGGATCCTCAAGACTAAACGTGATTTGAGTTAAGCCACATTAAGCCATGGTTGTGCCACATTGCACATTCCCACCCGATCCTGTCTGAAAGGGTTTAGCCAGCCAGAGTCTTACTGGCCCTGCTCTGTGAATGTCCGGTCGTGGTGAGGAGAGAGCACTGGAGACATCAAGGACTCTTCCCCACAATGCTCGGGCACCAGCTAGCCTACCAGCTAGCCTCCTGTGACTAGCCTACCAGCTAGCCTCCTGTGACTAGCCTACCAGCTAGCCTGCTGTGACTAGCCCCCCAGCTAGCCTACCAGCTAGCCTGCTGTGAATAGCCCCCCAGCTAGCCTACCAGCTAGCCTGCTGTGACTAGCCTACCAGCTAGCCTCCTGTGACTAGCCTACCAGCTAGCCTCCTGTGACTAGCCTACCAGCTAGCCTGCTGTGACTAGCCCCCCAGCTAGCCTACCAGCTAGCTTGCTGTGACTAGCCTACCAGCTAGCCTGCTGTGACTAGCCCCCCAGCTAGCCTACCAGCTAGCCTGCTGTGACTAGCCCCCTAGCTAGCCTACCAGCTAGCCTGCTGTGACTAGCCTACCAGCTAGCCTGCTGTGCCTATCACGAGAGCTGGCACCAGCCCTGGCCTGGCCCCTCTGGGACGGGGCCTCTGGGATGGGGCCCTGGCCCCTCTGGGTCGGGGCGCTGGCCCCTCTGGGACGGGGCCTCTGGGACGGGGCGCCGGCCCCTCTGGGACGGGGCCTCTGGGACGGGGCGCCGGCCCCTCTGGGACGGGGCGCCGGCCCCTCTGGGTCGGGGCGCTGGCCCCTCTGGGACGGGGCCCTGGCCCCTCTGGGTCGGGGCGCTGGCCCCTCTGGGACGGGGCCCTGGCCCCTCTGGGACGGGGCCTCTGGGACGGGGCGCCGGCCCCTCTGGGACGGGGCGCCGGCCCCTCTGGTTCGGGGCGCCGGCCCCTCTGGGACGGGGCCCTGGCCCCTCTGGGACGGGGCGCCGGCCCCTCTGGGACGGGGCCCTGGCCCCTCTGGGACGGGGCGCCGGCCCCTCTGGGACGGGTTCCCGGCCCCTCTGGGTCGGGGCGCCGGCCCCTCTGGGTCGGGGCGCCGGCCCCTCTGGGACGGGGCCCTGGCCCCTCTGGGACGGGGCGCTGGCCCAGGCCACCAGGGTCAGGTTGCGTTCCTCGTAGGGGGGGTAGCGCAGGTAGGTGAGTGCGTGCCCCGCAGCAGGCAGGACCTCCGGTGGGAGAAGGCGTCGAAGCTGCTGCGCCCGTGGTAGGAGCCCCTCCCGCTCGCTCCTGGGGGTGGGGAGGACACGGGGAGAGGTTGATGTATTGCCGTTGCGCCCCCCCCCCCCCCCCCCCCCGTCCCATTCATCAGCGGGTACTAATGAGCCGCGCGGGGGCCCCCACTCACCCACGCCGCCGCAGCGCAGCCCCATCCTCACGCTCTGCACCGCGTGAACGTCGTTGGCGTAGAACGCGCCGCTCGACGTCTCGGGCGTGAGCCGGGCGATCACCTGGTTGTCATGGAGATGAACAGAGGGACGCACTGAGGCTCTGAGTCGTGTGGGAGTCAACCTCAAACCACCCTCACTGAGGCACAGCAGACCACGCGCTGACACCAGGGTACAGGGTCATGAATGGTACGGACAGAAGAGGGGCCCGGGGCAGAACATTCACCAGCAGTGGTTCAGGCTCGATGTGCGAGGCTCGTTCTTCAGCCAAAGAACTGTAGCTGATAGGAACTCACTCCCTGAGAATGTGTTCATGATTGATAGTTCGAACTGCTTTAAGTCCAGACTGGACCTCTTCTGGCGTTACCAGTACAAGACACCGTGCTTTTATCGTTAAGTTGTTATAAGTCGTCCATATTCCGTATCTGTGGTATCGAGGTATCGAGGTGGGCGTGTTCCTGGGCGGGTAGTAGACGTACACGCACAGAGGCTTCTCCCGCCGCTCAATGAAGGCCACGGCCTCGTCCACGCCCGCCACGCTGAGGACGGGGAGCAGCGGGCCGCTGGCGCCCTGCTGCGTGACAGCGTCCGCCTCCACCGCGTCCGTCAGGATGGTCGGAGCTGCAGGGAGACGGACAGCAGCGACGATAGCAACAGGGACCAGTGTAGCATGCACTGCAGATGTTTACACTCATCTGATGTAAACGGATGCATTCATACCGCGCTTTTCTGACCAGTGGCCGCTCAAAGCGCTTTAAAATATTGCCTAACATTCACCCATTCATGCACACATTCACACACCGACGGCGGAGTCAGCCCCGCAGGGCGACAGCCGGCTGGTCAGGAGCAGTCAGGGTGAGGCGTCTCGCTCAGGGACACCTCCACCCTCAGCTAGGAGGAGCTGGGGATCGAACCAGCAACCTTCCGGTTACTTCAGCGCCCGCAGGAGCCCCTCCCTGCCGGCCGCGTGGCAGAGCACGCAGTCGGGGGCGACCAGGCTCTGGCCGGCGTTGTGGAAGCGGGCGATGCGGCGCGCGGCGACGCCCAGGTCACACTGCCGGTCCACGTAGCACGGGTTCCCCCCCCCCAGGACCAGGGTGACGGGGGTCAGGGTGCGGGCGGCCGCCTGGGCCACGCGGCGCCCGTCCTCAAGGGCCCCCTACGGACGGACGGACGGACGGTTACTCTGACGCAGCAGCAGCCAATAAGAAGATAAACAATCAAAACAAACAGGGAATGCATAATGGGGGTCATGTCACAGGGTTAATGTCACGGGGGTCATGTAATGGGGGTCATGGCACTGGGATCATGTTATTGGGGTCATGTCAGGGGGGTCATGTCATTGGGGTCATGTCAGGGGGGTCATGTCATTGGGGTCATGTCAGGGGGGTCATGTCATTGGGGTCATGTCAGGGGGGTCATGTCATTGGGGTCATGTCAGGGGGGTCATGTCATTGGGGTCATGTCAGGGGGGTCATGTCATTGGGGTCATGTCAGGGGGGTCATGTCAGGGGGGTCATGTCATTGGGGTCATGTCAGGGGGGTCATGTCATTGGGGTCATGTCAGGGGGGTCATGTCATTGGGGTCATGTCAGGGGGGTCATGTCAGGGGGGTCATGTCATTGGGGTCATGTCAGGGGGGTCATGTCATTGGGGTCATGTCAGGGGGGTCATGTCATTGGGGTCATGTCAGGGGGGTCTTTTCCCTGGGATCTTAGGCAGTTTGGGTGTCACAGCATAAAGTACAGGACATTTACAAATTCACTTTACCTTTACAAATAATTCAGATAAGTGTGAAACAACAAAGAAAACCGAGAATATTTGTACCTAGAAAGAAGACGTGTTCAGATGGGAGCTCCACCATCTGGGCCGAGGTATTCCCCCCAGCGATCAGCACGCGGTAGCACTCCTGTGGACGGGTTCAGGGAGGACGGTGGATACAGTGAGGCTCTCCCCATTAACCCCCACAACGTGTCCAGAGCAAATGGAATCAGGTGATACCCGACCCCAGAAGGGTTCTCAGACGAGCCCAGCTCCGGTGTCTGCGTCCGGGAGGGCAGAAGGCATCACTGCTCACAGTATCGTGGTACGAGAGGACCAGTCGGTGCAGTAAGTACCCAGCGTTATGGACCGCTTTAGAACAACCCACCTAGAGGATGGAATCCTGGTGACAGTCAGCTGACAGCTGGGCTACAGCTCAACTCAACATGACGGAACTGAAGTGATGATGAAACAAAAATAAATGTATTTGTAGGCCTAAAGTATTTAGCCATATTTTGGAATATATTCATGCGAAACATATGGTATTAATTATATAGGATCCACATTAGCGCATACATAGTGAGTACAATATTAATCAATGAACAAGTGACGAACAATTTTTATTATGAAATTCTGTAGTTTTTTTTTTACCTTTGCAGCATTTTGAAAGTGACAGTCATTCAGTAATTACTGAGGAGTTACTGGTAAACGGACTAGGGGATACTGTATTCGTCACTGAGTAGTAACAAATGATGAACAACTGGGGCCCTAACTGGGGCCCTAAGTGGGGCCCTAAGGTGACAGTTATTCAGTAAAGGGGATACTGTATTATGGTTCAAAAAGCTTAACTACTGGTGAACGAATGATTCAAAAAGCTTCACTACTGGTAAACGAATGATTCAAAAAGCTTTACTACTGGTAAACGAATGATTAAAAAAGCTTAACTACTGGTGAACGAATGATTCAAAAAGCTTAACTACTGGTGAACGAATGGTTCAAACAACTTAACTACTGGTGAACAATTGGTTCAAAAAGCTTCACTACTTGTGAACGAATAATTCAAAAAGCTAACGAATGGTTCGCGAAAGAGTAACAACTCTGTATGATGCATGACTTTACATGAAGGTACACAAAAAGCTTCACTACTGGTAAACGAATGGTGAACAAATTATTAAAAAAGCTTCATTACTGGTGAACGAATGGTTTGTGAATGAGTAACAACTCCTCATCAGTCCGATCCAGCTCTGCAGTGGATCCAGTGTGGGACCCAAGCCAGCCCTCAAGGACGGCCGGTTTAGAGCGTGCCCTGCAGCGGTGGGCTATTGCTTTTAACATTTTAACATTACTAATGCAACCACTTTTAACATTACTACCGCCACATAATAAACCTTAAATGTGAATATTAAATGTATTGTGAATATCTTTATTAAAATATGACAATCAACCCGTCTGTGCCCTGTTAATTTAATAACTAATTGTGAAATCCCAGGAAAATTCAGTTGCTTTCATAATAAATTGGTCAGTTTGCTAATTCACAGAATGGTGAATTAATACAGTATCCCCTAGTCTGTTTACCAGTAACTCCTCAGTAGTTACTGAATAACTGTCCCTTAGGGCAGTTATTCAGTACCTAATATGTGGAGAGACAAAGCCAAACAGAGAGACGCAGGAATGAAAAACGACTCCATGTGTTAGGTAAAGGTTTTATATAATAGGATACATGAGGAACTAGGCTATGTTAACGTATTCAATCAGAATACTATCATCTTACAGAAGGATCATTTATACACTGGGAGTCCTCAGACCACATAACCAGGAACCATGAAAAGAGAAACGCATTTCCAAAGTCCTTTTTAAAACTTAATCCCAAAAAAAGGACTTCTAAAGTGAGATGCAACAGTCCACTGGAGAGTTTAGTGCAGTCTGTGTTTGTCGATTTTCTTGACATCATTTAAAACCGATGAGTAACCTCGTTGCCCAAGACCAACATGCTATGAAGGCGTTCCTCCTCTGCCTGGTAGAATCATCTCTTTCAGGTCGGTAGTCTGTGGTCGAGCTCTGGTTCCTCAGGTCGGTAGTCAGTGGTGGACTCTGGTTCCTCAGGGCTGCAGTCTGGTCGAGCTCTGGTTCCTCAGGTCTGTAGTCTGGTCGAGCTCTGGTTCCTCTGGTCTGTGGTCGAGCCCTGGTTCCTCAGGTCTGTGGTGGACTCTGGTTCCTCAGGTCTGTAGTCTGTGGTGGACTCTGGTTCCTCAGGTCTGTAGTCTGTGGTCGAGCTCTGGTTCCTCAGGTCTGTAGTCTGTGGTGGACTCTGGTTCCTCAGGTCTGTAGTCTGGTCGAGCTCTGGTTCCTCAGGTCTGTAGTCTGGTCGAGCTCTGGTTCTCAGGTCTGTAGTCTGTGGTTGAGCTCTGGTTCCTCAGGTGGCTGACCTCAGGTCATTGTCAGAGTCTCAAGCTGCTCCTGTTATCCAGTCGGGGATCCTGCTTATAAAAAATAACCGTCGAACACAAGATTTGCATAATAGGAGATCTTAGCAAGTTAAAGTTGTTTGTTGAGTTTATTCACTTTTCCAAACGTCTGACTCTTTTTAAAAGAATGGTCCCTTCGCTGACTTAAAACGGACCTGGGAACCGATCAACCCTGTTTAATACATTTTTAAGACTTTCAACAAAACATTCGGCAATAATCTCTTCATGAAAAAAACAAACCAACAGTCGACCGCATTAGTGTGCAAGAAGAACTCTCTAGAAGCAGGACATCAAAACAAGCTGTTGGATCGAGTGAATGGACCGTTCTGACATCAGGGAGGTTTTCCTCCGGATCTGTTCGACATGGCTTCTGAAGTCCACTCAGACGAAGAGCAGGCCCTCTTCAGTCGGGGGGCTATCGGGCATGGTGGGTGGGGGTCCCCTGGAGGGGGGCCCTCTTCAGTCGGGGGGCTATCGGGCATGGTGGGTGGGGGTCACCTGGAGGGGGCTTCTTTCTGTGAGCCATAGCGGAGCGGGGGGCTGTCCTGGGGTGTATGGCTTGATTCCAAAGAACGAGTTATTGGTTCCGTTTGAAAGAAAGACGTTACAGCGAGGTGGAGCAGACATGAGGCACTGAGCATTGTTCGAGGGTCGTGGGGCTGTGTGTGGACTTCCTGCTCTTCCTCTTCCTCCTGAAGTCCTAATCTGATGAGGATGAGGAGGGTGTGCAGGAACACACGTCAGTCTGGGGCTGAGAACCAGCGGCATGAGCAAACAATAGTTAGGGGTTAACAGACAGACAGCTGTGAGGACAGGGTCCCAGGGGGGCTGCTGGGGGCTTAGTGTCTTTGGGGGGGGGGGGGGGGGGGAGACATCGTCGTCCAGAGAGCGTAAAAAGCAGCCATGTCTCAAAAACACTTGTGGTGTTCATCCTTCACGGACGTCGACAACGTGGAAATGATTTGTCTCCTCTTGGTAAAAAGTGCACTCTGCAGCAATCAGATCACCGGCGAGCGCCCAGACGGTCTGGGAGCGTGGGGGGGGGTCCTCCATTGGATCTGCCTCCTGGAGTGGTTCAACGGCGTGTCTCATGGCTTGCATTACGTCTGAATTGCTTTCCGCCTCCCCCTTCAGACAGGAGTGTTGGAGGAGTCTCGCCTCCGAGGCCCGAGAACCGGATCCCACCGGCTCATCGAGTTAAACCTCGGCCTTATCAGATCTTCAGACAGACGTGGGGCGGAGGTGTAGGGTGGGGCTCCGTCTCCCCTCCTCCGGGACTGACGGACCAACGGACCGACGGACAGACGGACCGACGGAGGGACAGACGGACCGACGGACAGACTGACTGACGGACAGACGGGCCGACGGACCGACGGACGGACCGACGGACAGACTGACCGACGGACAGACGGACCGACGGACAGACTGACCGACGGACCGACGGACAGACTGACCGACGGGCCGACGGACAGACGGACCGACGGACCGACGGACCGACGGACCGACGGACAGACGGACCGACGGACCGACGGACAGACGGACCGACGGACCGACGGACCGACGGACCGGGGGCTCCGGCCCCGGGGGACTGCGGACCAGAGAGTCTGTCTCTGGTGTTCGGGGCGGTCCGGTCGGAGAGGGGAGGGCAGAGTGGGGTCCGGATCGAGGGGGGTCCCGTTGGGGGGGGACAAGACCCAGAGGGGGGGCCGGTCCGGGGACGGGGGGCTAGGAGAGCTCGAAGCCGGTGTTCATGCTGATAGCGTAGCGCAGCTTGTCCCTCAGGATGCTCTTCTTGCTGTAGTTGGGGAGCTTCAGCAGGTTGAAGCAGGTGGACGAGGTGGGCAGCCGGCCGCCCGGCTCCTTCTTGCGGATGGTGAAGAAGCCCCTCAGCACGCTGCCCAGGGTGTCCCCGGTGTCCTGGGGGGGGGGGGGGGGGGGCTGGCGTTAGGATACAGCGACTCATGGAGACTTGGCACGTAATGAGTCCTGGCACTTAACATCTGGCACTTAACATCTGGCACTTAAGACGCTACATAATGCTAAGGACTGTTTTTAAGTGGCAGGACGTACAACACACAATATTGTATGTGTTGTACGTCCTTAGCATTATGTAGCGTCTTACCCTAGCTATCTTTGATGTACTCGGGAATGGGTTAACCTAGTGATGGTTAGTGCTTGGCACTTGGTTCTATGAACATCCTTACTGTACCCACAGAGATATATGGTTATTTCTCATTCTTCTGATTAATGTACTTAATTGTAAGTCGCTTTGGATAAAGCGTCTAAATGCCCTCGGTGTAAAGGTAAATGGAGAAGACGCCTTTAGCCGACGCCACGACGATCACAGCTTCAGGTGTGATTTCAACAAGGTCCACAACAGTCTGAAAGGTTTACCTCTTTGCTACTTCTTATCGTATGTATAGACACATGTTCTGTATTGATTCTTTATCTCTTATTCTACGTCTTCTATCTACTGGTCTGTAGGGAACTCCTGATCTCTGTCTGTGCTGAATAAAGAACTGGTCTCCCCTCTCCTGCGACTCATCAGGACCAACCTATCACGTCCTCGATGCTCCCGTCTGGGAGACGTTACAGGAGCCTTAGCAGTCGTACCGGCCGGCTCAGAAACAGCTTCTTTCACAACACCGTAACACTGCTCAACAGCCACGCCCCCCCTCAGCCCCTGCCCCCCGCTCCCTTTGAACATGGACTACCTCTGCCCACTACGCACCTCATTAATGCACTTTACTTTATATGATCATACTGCTATTCTATTTATGGACTATGGACGGTCTGATTCCTCGTAACTCTATGTACTTTAATAATGGCTTGCATTCTGTGTCTTACTTATTCTTATATTCAAGCACTGCAAAAAGGAAAAGCCCTTTTTGGACGATGCCCTACTGGATGGATGTAAACTGCATTTCGTTGTACTGGTGGTCCTTACAATGACAATTAAATTTAATCTAATCTAATCTGAATCTAACCCCACGACGCCCACGACCACCGCTCCGGGACGCTTGAAACACGTCTACAGACACATCTGTTGCTTCGAGCGGCGGGACGTCCCGATGGACCTGAGTCTACTGGCGGGACGTCCTGATGGACCTGAGTCTACTGGCGGGACGTCCCGATGGACCTGAGTCTACTGGACCTGAGTCTACTGGCGGGACGTCCTGATGGACCTGAGTCTACTGGACCTGAGTCTACTGGCGGGACGTCCTGATGGACCTGAGTCTACTGGCGGGACGTCCCGATGGACCTGAGTCTACTGGTGGGACCTGAGTCTACTGGTGGGACGTTCCGATGGACCTGAGTCTACTGGCGGGACGTCCTGATGGACCTGAGTCTACTGGCGGGACGTCCCGATGGACCTGAGTCTACTGGACCTGAGTCTACTGGCGGGACGTCCTGATGGACCTGAGTCTACTGGACCTGAGTCTACTGGCGGGACGTCCTGATGGACCTGAGTCTACTGGCGGGACGTCCCGATGGACCTGAGTCTACTGGTGGGACCTGAGTCTACTGGTGGGACGTCCTGATGGACCTGAGTCTACTGGCGGGACGTCCTGATGGACCTGAGTCTACTGGTGGGACCTGAGTCTACTGGTGGGACGTCCTGATGGACCTGAGTCTACTGGTGGGACGTCCCGATGGACCTGAGTCTACTGGTGGGACCAGAGTCTACTGGTGGGACGTCCTGATGGACCTGAGTCTACTGGTGGGACGTCCTGATGGACCTGAGTCTACTGGTGGGACCTGAGTCTACTGGTGGGACGTCCTGATGGACCTGAGTCTACTGGTGGGACCAGAGTCTACTGGTGGGACGTCCTGATGGACCTGAGTCTACTGGTGGGACGTCCTGATGGACCTGAGTCTACTGGTGGGACGTCCCGATGGACCTGAGTCTACTGGTGGGACCTGAGTCTACTGGTGGGACGTCCCGATGGACCTGAGTCTACTGGTGGGACGTCCCGATGGACCTGAGTCTACTGGCGGGACCTGAGTCTACTGGCGGGACGTCCCGATGGACCTGAGTCTACTGGCGGGACGTCCCGATGGACCCGAGTCTACTGCAGGGACGTCCCGATGGACCTGAGTCTGCTGGTGGGACCTGAGTCTACTGGACCTGAGTCTACTGGTGGGACGTCCTGATGGACCTGAGTCTACTGGCGGGACGTCCTGATGGACCTGAGTCTGCTGGTGGGACCTGAGTCTGCTGGTGGGACGTCCTGATGGACCTGAGTCTACTGGCCTCTCACCTGGTCGTCGGAGACCTCCACACAGCGGATGGAGAACGGAGGCTTGAGGTACGCAAAGCCCAGCAGGGGGGGCCGGGAGCAGCTGGTGACGAACTGAGGGCCAGGGACACAACAGGAACACAACAGGAACACAACAGGAACACAACAGGAAGAAGACCGTTAGGACAGGACTGGGATGTTTGATGGCATGCTTTAGATGGTTCTCAGTCTCCTCTCTTCCTCTGATCAAGCCTCTGAGAGCTGCTGGGGCTCCGCGTGCCGGGCCTCTGGGGTACACCCGAGGGTACAGGAGGGGCGGGGGATCCCACCTTGAGGAACATGGCGCGCTCCTCGGAGGTGAAGTCGCTGGACAGGATGTCCCAGAGCCAGATGACCACGCGGTGGCTGCTGTGGAAGCCCCCGTAGTACACCGTGTGCTTCCTGCAGGGCGGCGACAAAGGGACGCGGTGGGTCCAAGGGTCCAACAGGTCGGGGTACTCTAAATAAACCCCTTTTCCCAGAGGACTTTACGTGCATGGCCGTGTAAATAAAGAGAACCCATTTCAAAACCATAGAAGGCCACAGTGGTCGTTGGGTCATGCAGGGGGTGGGGGGGGGGTCATAGGGGGCCCTACTTGAGGTCGTCCAGGTCGATCTCGGCGTTGTCCCCGGACACCAGGCGCTGCACCTCGGGCGTGGAGAACACGTGCAGCCACTCGGGGTTGATGATGCTGCGGAACCCGCGGATGAAGGCGCCCGTCTGCTCCTTGATCTGCGTGTGCATCCTGAAGTGGGCCATGAGGTGGATGTAGCTGATCCTGAGGACGGGACCACCCACCGGATGAGCTCTAGCGTCGGCGCGCAATGTTCACAGTCACACAGAGGGCGTTCAGCAGACGCTTCTATTAAAATAGACGCTTCTAAATAGACGCACTATTTTTAAGTGCCAGGATGTACAACATACTCTTCTTAGTGTGTAAGAGGGGTGGGGGGTGTGGGGGCGAGGCTATGCAGAGACTCGGTGAACTCTGGGGAAGGGTAGGGGTGGACAGTTTGAGTTCACCCACTTGTTCTCGTTGATCACCGCCATGGTCTTCCCTCCTGGGATCAGCTCGTGGCAGACCAGCTGTGAGGCGGACATTGTTGTTAGAACGAGCTCACACTGAATTATCAAATCATGCAAATGAGGTCCCCAGGCCATGGTTCTGGTTCCAGTGCCTCACCTGTCCCATGACGTCCTCATCGTAGGATAACGTCAGCCCCAGGTCTCCTACGTCTCCGTCGTAACGCTGGAACGACACATCACTCCTACGTTATTCACACGTCCACTAAGTTCCACTAAGAGAGACACAAGCAGGAGGTAGCACACCGTGGAGGGGGGCTCTGACCTTGATGGAGGTGAGGTTCTTGTAGAACTCAGAGTCCAGGGAGGGCAGCTCGTCGATGGAGCTGTAGAAGGAGCTGTGGTGGTGGCCCAGGACCTGGCTGAGGAAGAAGGAGGCGAAGGGTACGTCCACCACGATGCCCTGGACAGAGGGTGGACCCACATGTACATCAGCACGCAGTACAAAGGGGGGGCGGACCCACATGTACATCAGCACGCAGTACAAAGGGGGGGGGACCCACAGGTACATCAGCACGCAGTACAAAGGGGGGGCGGACCCACATGTACATCAACACGCAGTACAAAGGGGGGGGGGACCCACATGAACATCAGCACGCAGTACAAAGGGTGGGGGGGGGGGCATGGTAAGTGGACCATCAGCAGGCCACGGAGGGGGGGGGGACTGAGGGGCTGAGGAGGCCTCCCCCTCTATGGGGTGCACGGTTTGGGACGTCCACACTTTGTTTTAGGAAAACCCATTGATCCGTTTCCCGGTCGCCCCGTTCCTAAAGAGAATGATGCATAGTGTTCCCTACAGGGAGGAGGGAATGAGTGACCAGTAGAAGGTATCGTACCTCCTAGTGTGATGTGTAGTGATCACTACAGAGAGGAGGAGTGAAGGAGTGAACCAGTAGAAGGTATCGTACCTCCTAGTGTGATGTGTAGTGATCACTACAGAGAGGAGTGAACCAGTAGAAGGTATCGTACCTCCTAGTGTGATGTGTAGTGATCACTACAGAGAGGAGTGAACCAGTAGAAGGTATCCTACCTCCTAGTGTGATGTGTAGTGATCAGTACAGAGAGGAGTGAACCAGTAGAAGGTATCCTACCTCCTAGTGTGATGTGTAGTGTTCACTACAGAGAGGAGTGAACCAGTAGAAGGTATCGTACCTCCTAGTGTGATGTGTAGTGATCACTACAGAGAGGAGTGAACCAGTAGAAGGTATCCTACCTCCTAGTGTGATGTGTAGTGTTCACTACAGAGAGGAGGAGTGAAGGAGTGAACCAGTAGAAGGTATCCTACCTCCTAGTGTGATGTGTAGTGTTCACTACAGAGAGGAGTGAACCAGTAGAAGGTATCGTACCTCCTAGTGTGATGTGTAGTGTTCCCTACAGAGAGGAGGAGTGAAGGAGTGAACCAGTAGAAGGTATCCTACCTCCTAGTGTTCCCTACAGGGAGGAGGAGTGAAGGAGTGAACCAGTAGAAGGTATCCTACCTCCTAGTGTGATGTGTAGTGTTCACTACAGAGAGGAGGAGTGAAGGACTGAACCAGTAGAAGGTATCCTACCTCCTAGTGTGATGTGTAGTGTTCACTACAGAGAGGAGGAGTGAAGGAGTGAACCAGTAGAAGGTATCCTACCTCCTAGTGTTCCCTACAGGGAGGAGGAGTGAAGGAGTGAGGCTCCTCAGACGTACCTCGTACATGGCCTTCCCGAGCATCTTGCCCACGAACTCAAAGAGCTGCAGGTGGTTCTCGTGGATGTAGGAGGTGGGCGAAGGATACAGACGCTCGTTCCCGCTGGTGGTCTGAGGAGACAGGGTCAGCACAGAGCAGAGGTCAGAGGTTAGCGCTGGGGTCAACAGCAGAGGGCACCACAATCTGTCACCATCCTAAAGAGCATTTTAAAACAAACCTTTCCTCGTTGGTGTTCTCTCGTGCGTGTGTCTGTGTCTCTCTTTAATCCTGCCTCTCACATGTGTCTGTGTTTATGAAGGTTCCTAACAGCGTACCATCAAACCCTTTGAGGTCAGGTAAATTAAGGTCCCTTAATATCCTTCCTTCCTTCCCCCGTCTCCTCCTGCTGGTGTATCAGAGTATTGTCCAGCCCATCTGGCTCTTATGTTCCACCTGCTTCTTAACATGCTTACTGTCAAAACGCCGGTCAAACTCACACGTGTCACAAACATAGCTGCCAAATGAATTGGTGGCCCCACACCCACACTGTCAGAGCTCAATCTGAAGGCCATCTCACGCAACGCACGTACAATAGCACAGGACAAGACCCACACTGTCAGAGCTCAATCTGAAGGCCATCTCACGCATCACACGTACAATAGCACAGGACAACACCCACACTGTCAGAGCTCAATCTGAAGGCCATCTCACGCAACGCACGTACAATAGCACAGGACAAGACCACCCACTCCATGGCCACTTCACCGTCATGCCCTCTGGACGCAGGTACAGGTCTCTGGTGGGCAGGAGGGCTCGCTATGGTAGAGCCTGGAGCCGGCAGCCGTAGCAGCCCTCGACCCAAGGCCAAGATAAACCCCCCTCGGTCCACGGCAATGTACTTGTGACGTGAAAAAGAATTTCCCCTCTGGGACAATAAAGTCTAGAGTCTAAAGTCTTACAGCGTACCCTAAAACCCTTTGAGGTCGGGTATATTAAGGTTCCTAACAACGTACCCTAAAACCCTTTGAGGTCGGGTATATTAAGGTTCCTAACAACGTACCCTAAAACCCTTTGAGGTCGGGTATATTAAGGTTCTTAACAGCGTACCCTAAAACCCTTTGAGGTCGGGTATATTAAGGTTCCTAACAACGTACCCTAAAACCCTTTGAGGTCGGGTATATTAAGGTTCCTAACAACGTACCCTAAAACCCTTTGAGGTCGGGTATATTAAGGTTCCTAACAACGTACCATCAAACCCTTTGAGGTCGGGTATATTAAGGTTCCTTACAGCGTACCCTAAAACCCTTTGAGGTCGGGTATATTAAGGTTCCTTACAGCGTACCCTAAAACCCTTTGAGGTCGGGTATATTAAGGTTCTTAACAGCGTACCCTAAAACCCTTTGAGGTCGGGTATATTAAGGTTCCTAACAACGTACCATCAAACCCTTTGAGGTCGGGTATATTAAGGTTCCTTACAGCGTACCCTAAAACCCTTTGAGGTCGGGTATATTAAGGTTCCTTACAGCGTACCATCAAACCCTTTGAGGTCGGGTATATTAAGGTTCCTTACAACGTACCATCAAACCCTTTGAGGTCGGGTACTAACGACGTACCTTGAAGAGGTTGAGTGCTGGGTTGAACACCTTCTTGATGATCTCCTCCAGGAACTCCTTGAACACCCCATCCTGGTCGATGCCCGCCTCGTCCACGCCCAGGTCGTTGACGAACTTCACCCGGATCACGCCCTTGATGGAGTTGGAGGGGAGGCGGCGGAGCTGGTCGTAGCCGTCCTGGAGAACATCAAGAGAAGCACAATGAGAGGGTCGTATCCTGGGGTCTGGGTCGTCTCTCACCACCGTCGGTCACTTTATGATGGTACTTTTCTATATTCCTGTTTTTTATTTGATCTTGTTTACAAAGTTCTCCCTTGCCTTGTCGCAGGAATATCAGTGTCTCAAATTAATAATTTGACAACACTTTGACTTCTGTTGTATTCTGCCTCAGAGCGTTTGGTTCACTTCTCTGCTGCTGTATGGTTCTGTTCAGTTCTCTGCTGCTGTATGGTTCTGTTCAGTTCTCTGCTGCTGTGTGGTTTGGTTCAGTTCTCTGCTGCTGTATGGTTCTGTTCAGTTCTCTGCTGCTGTATGGTTGTGTTCAGTTCTCTGCTGCTGTGTGATTTGGTTCAGTTCTCTGCTGCTGTATGGTTTGGTTCAGTTCTCTGCTGCTGTATGGTTTGGTTCAGTTCTCTGCTGCTGTGTGGTTTGGTTCAGTTCTCTGCTGCTGTGTGGTTTGGTTCAGTTCTCTGCTGCTGTGTGGTTTGGTTCAGTTCTCTGCTGCTGTGTGGTTTGGTTCAGTTCTCTGCTGCTGTGTGGTTTGGTTCAGTTCTCTGCTGCTGTGTGGTTTGGTTCAGTTCTCTGCTGCTGTGTGGTTTGGTTCAGTTCTCTGCTGCTGTGTGGTTTGGTTCAGTTCTCTGCTGCTGTGTGGTTTGGTTCAGTTCTCTGCTGCTGTGTGGTTTGGTTCAGTTCTCTGCTGCTGTATGGTTTGGTTCGGTGCTCGTGGTGCTGTATGGTTTGGTTCGGGGCTCGTGGTGCTGTATGGTTTGGTTCGGTGCTCGTGGTGCTGTGTGGTTTGGTTCGGGGCTCGTGGTGCTGTGTGGTTTGGTTCGGGGCTCATGGTGCTGTGTGGTTTGGTTCGGTGCTCGTGGTGCTGTGTGGTTTGGTTCAGTTCTCTGCTGCTGTGTGGTTTGGTTCGGTGCTCGTGGTGCTGTATGGTTTGGTTCGGGGCTCATGGTGCTGTGTGGTTTGGTTCAGTTCTCTGCTGCTGTATGGTTTGGTTCAGTTCTCTGCTGCTGTGTGCTTTGGTTCCTCCTACCTCCAGCATGCGGGAGCGGCGGATGGTGATGTGGGTGACGTGCGGAGAGGCAGAGCTGGTCTCTACCAGGCCCAGGCTCTCCTTCTCCTTGGTGACGATGTTCCGGAACAGCAGAACCCGCTGGGAGGAACCGGGAACAGGAGAACCGTTAAGGAACGCAACACTCAGCCCGGAGATCAATATCAATCAAATAACTAAAAACAGATTCAGAATTCTAGTAATTTCAATGCAATAACTCGCTTCAAAGAACTTTTCTTAAATAGCTAATTTAAATAACTGATTTCAACAGGTCACCAAAGTGTTGAAGTGTAGTGTGAACATGTGGCGGTGCCCCCCCGGGGAGGGGCAGAGGAAGAGGGCTGTGCGTACGTTCTTGTGCGGGATGACGTGGGGGATGTACTGCAGCAGCAGCTGGGCTCGACGCTTCCCTTTCTCCAACTCCTGGAACAGGAGGCTGGGCTTCAGGTCCCTGGGGGGGCAGGGGGACAACGCTTAACCACAACTAACACAACTAACACAACTAACACAACTAACACAACTAACAGCAGGCTGGGCTTCAGGTCCCTGGGGGGGGCAGGGGGACAACGCTTAACCACCACTAACACAACTAACCCTAACTACCACCACTAACAGCAGGCTGGGCTTCAGGTCCCTGGGGGGGGCAGGGGGACAACGCTTAACCACCACTAACCCTAACTACCACCACTAACAGCAGGCTGGGCTTCAGGTCCCTGGGGGGGGCAGGGGGACAACGCTTAACCACCACTAACACAACTAACACAACTACCACCACTAACAGCAGGCTGGGCTTCAGGTCCCTGGGGGGGGCAGGGGGACAACGCTTAACCACCACTACCACCACTAACAGGAGGCTGGGCTTCAGGTCCCTGGGGGGGGCAGGGGGACAACGCTTTACCACCACTAAAACAACTAACACAACTACCACCACTAACCCTAACTACCACAACTACAGCAGGCTGGGCTTCAGGTCCCTGGGGGGGCAGGGGGACAACGCTTAACCACCACTAACACAACTAACCCTAACTACCACCACTAACCCTAACTACCACAACTACAGCAGGCTGGGCTTCAGGTCCCTGGGGGGGCAGGGGGACAACGCTTAACCACCACTAACACAACTACCACAACTACCACCACTAACCCTAACTACCACAACTACCAACTACCAACTACCACCACTAACACAACTAGCACAACTACCAACTACCAACTAGCACAACTACCACAACTACCACAACTACCACAACTACCACAACTACCACAACTAACACAACAACTACCACAACTACCACAACTACCACAACTACCACAACTAACACAACAACTACCACAACTACCACAACTAACACAACTACCACAACTACCCTAACTCCCACTGTACTATCAGAAACACCACCAGGGAGTTCAGAAACACATCACTGCAGACATAAAGAGGCGCATTTATTGTATGTTGTACATCCTTAAACGCACTTAAATATAGTACTTAGCATTGTGTAGCATCTTACCCTAGCTATCTCTGTTGTATACGGGGAATGGGTTAACCTAGTGATGGTTAGTGCTTGGCACTGGGTTCTATGAACATCCTTACTGTACCCACAGAGATATGTTGTTGTTTCTCTTTCTTCTGACTAACGTACTGATTGTAGGTCGCTGTGGTTAAAAGCGTCGGCTAAAGGCCCTGAATGAACCACGCGCCCCCTGGTCCGCGGCCCCCCTGGCCGTAGCTACATGCAGGGGGCGCTAGAGAGGTTCAGGGCGCAGGGTTTCAGGGACAGGAAGTCTCACCGGCGCAGCCAGTGCTCCTCCGGGGTGAACTTCCTGCGGCAGTCCCGTTCGTAGAGCACCATGAGCCACCCGTGGACGCTATGGAACAGCTCCAGCTTCTCCCCCTTCGCGTTCTCTGCTCCCCCCAGAAACAGGCAGGAAACAACCAGTAAGACACACGACCGCTGCCGGTGTAGTGCACAGCACAAAGTGAACACTTCTTTCTATGTCTCACACGATATCAGAGCAGAAAGAGCGTTAGTGATGGGACACAACATGAACTTGAATATCATGAATATGAAATAAAGAAGCTGAACTTGAATAATCCAATATGAGATAGTAAGTATTTGGTGTGAGGCTGCAGAACACTGGAGACCAGCGTCTGCCGTGTTCAGGCCGCTCTATCAGCTGGTCGTACCCAGAATGCCGTCCCAGATCATCTTGTACACGAAGGTGTTCAGGAAGGAGGAGATGGTGAGCAGCTCTTCGATCTTGAAGGAGGTCTGCTCCTCGTAGACCTCGATGTCGTCCAGGATCCTGCAGTACATCACCACAACCCCTTAGAGATGCTGTCCCACTGCACACCAGCATACAGCTGCATGCCGTGTGTTTATCCTGCTGGCTCTCTGACTCTGGATTTAGAGGAGTATCCTGGACACACGCTGTGCACCAGCATCAATGCTTTGTACATTTGTAGTTTTGTAAATCACATTTTCAGATTCCGAGGAACATATCGAAAAGCAACAACAAGATGACCATCCCACACGTTGAGGAGACCGGCTCATGGGAGGAGCCGATAAATAATGTATCCTAACTTCAGGATGTCAGATGTGGGATTAGACTTCCTTCCCAACGGGCGCCGACCATACCACTGTGCGGATGTATGAACGTGTGAATGGATGGAAGGATGAAGGTATGACGGGGTGCTCTCACGTGATGAGGTGGCGGGAGCAGTCACAGAACAGCACGAGCATGGCGAGCAGCCGCTTGGACTCCTCCGTGTCGTTGTTCAGGCACTCGGTGAACAGCTTCAGGCCCCCCTGGGGCCCCAGCTCACAGATGAAGGCCCACAGCTTGGGCAGCAGCTCGTCCAGGTGGGTCAGCCCTGGGGGGGCACAGCGACATCATCACACTCTGCTGGGGGCCGTGTGTGTGTGTGTGTGTGTGTGTGTGTGTGTGTGTGTGTGTGTGTGTGTGTGTGTGTGTGTGTGTGTGTGTGTGTGTGTGTGTGTGTGTGTGTGTGTGTGTGTGTGTGTGTGTACTGACCAGTGAGGATGTGTACGTGTGTGTGCGTGTAGTGACCAGTGGGTTTGTCTGTGTGTGTGTGTGTGTGTGTGTGTGTATGTGTGTGTGTGTGTGTGTGTGTGCGCGCTGACCGGTGAGGATCTGCAGGCGTATCTGCGTGAGCGTGGACAGGGCGGTCTGGTACAGGACACAGATGCTGCAGACCTTCTGCACCTCGGCCGAGTCCACCCGCCGCCCGCCCACCGGCTTCAGGATGTTCCTCACCGACGCCGACTTCTGGAATGCTCGCTTGAAGAGGCCTGAGAACAAAGAACCACATGACTCAGGAGAACATGGAACCACCTCATAACCCAGGAGAACATAGAACCTCATAACTCAGAAGAAGAACGTGGAACAACCTAATTTATTCAACTTATTTACTATCTTTACCATATTTCATCTTTTGGCTGGGAGTCAAACACCCTCACCACACACACACACACACACACACACACACACACACACACACACACACACACACACACACACACACACACACACACACACACACACACACACACACACACACACACACACACACACACACACACACACACACCAGCCTCTGCGTTTCAGGGAGGGGCCTTGGCTCCACCAACCAGAGGAGGGCACTCACTCTTGACGGGCAGGTTGTTCTGGGAGGTGCTCGGTTGCTGGGCGGACGGCGACGGCTCCTGGCTCTCCAGCTTCTTGGAGAGAACGTCGCTGAAGAGGGTACGGATGACCGCCGTGCCCCACAGGTACTGCAGCTGCTTGGTCACCAGCGGCATGGACTCGTTCAGCCTGGGGAGGGACAGAGCCCCGGTCAGTCCGACACAAGACTAGGCTCATCCCCAAACAGACAGAGCCCCGGTCAGTCCGACACAAGACTAGGCTCATCCCCAAACAGACAGAGCCCCGGTCAGTCTGACACAAGACTACACTCAGCCCCAAACAGACCCCAGGTCAGTCAGACACAAGACTAGGCTCATCCCCAAACAGAGCCCCGGTCAGTCCGACACAAGACTAGGCTCATCCCCAAACAGACAGAGCCCCGGTCAGTCCGACACAAGACTAGGCTCATCCCCAAACAGACAGAGCCCCGGTCAGTCCGACACAAGACTAGGCTCATCCCCAAACAGACCCCAGGTCAGTCTGATACAAGACTAGGCTCATCCCCAAACAGACAGAGCCCAGGTCAGTCTGACACAAGACTAGGCTCATCCCCAAACAGACCCCAGGTCAGTCTGACACAAGACTAGGCTCATCCCCAAACAGACCCCAGGTCAGTCTGATACAAGACTAGGCTCATCCCCAAACAGACCCCAGGTCAGTCTGATACAAGACTACACTCGTCCCCTCACAGACAGACCCCGGGTCAGACTGATGCAAGACCTCACTAATCCCCAAGTTCTGCTTTACAGCAGAATCTAACAGCAAGAGAAACAGACAGACCCCAGATCAGTCAAATAGAAGACATCCCAATACCCAAGTTCTGATGCACAACAGTCTCAAGGAGCACAGTGCAAATCCAACAAGAGAATTTAAGCACAATATGAGTCAAATAGTAACGATAATAACTTAATAATTACAACTATGCCAAAACAATCAATCGAATAAAATAAACTAGGGTCATCATAAGACGATGCATGGAGTGGCCAGTGATTAATAAATGATTAATGTACTAATCAATAAACGTGCTCCCTCTTCATAACTCACCCATAGTCCACGGTCTGAGAGAACCAGCCCAGCACCGCGTGCCAGTGGGTCAGGTTGGACTTCTTCTGGGACACGTATCTCTGGCAGTAGGACAGCATGTCCGTCAGGTCCTTCACAAAGTGGTTGGCCTCCTCTTCCAGGACCTTCTCGTCCAGGAAGCCCAGGTGGATCAGGTTACCTGCGACGGAGAGACGACGTGAGGAACTACGAAGCCGTTTCAGGACATGAGTCACATGTGTGTGGGATGTCCCTGTTTACACCAGTCAGTCTAGATGACTGTATCTAGATTGGAAAGCTCATCCGACTACACAACAGCCACCAGGCCCTCAGAAAGGTCTCAGCTGGTCTACAAGAGACCCTCGCCTGAGATGGTGTTCACACAAACAGGTTTCAGGGTTCCACAATTTCAGGGGATCAGGCATCACCATCCCACAACCGTTTCCTACGGCGCTTTTGTAAGTGTGATTCTCAGCGTTTGGTGAACAGGCTCACCAATGCTGATTCACCAGGCAGAAGCTTACCCAGCAGGCAGAGTGTGTGGCTCCCCTCCAGACACACACAGATGTCCACACACTGCTCCTCTCTGCTCAGGAACAAGATGAACTTGCGAAGCATGTCGTGCGTTTGGAGAGAGGCCATGCACTGCCCAAATAAAGAGATCATTCAGAGTTAGTTAACGGAGCGGATGATATAAGTTGGACAGTATTTTCTGTGTTCCGGTGTGATACACAGTTTGGTCTATCTACCGTGTTTACCTCTGGCGTCAGAGTATTGAGATGAGATACGATGGCTGGAACCGACATGATGTGAAGCAGGAACGATCTCAGAAGGTTGTCAGAGAAGTGAGCGGCGATCACTGGCCTGCAAACGACCAGAACCGGTTACAAAGTGCCAATGAACACGGACAAACAGAAGGGTTACAAGTGGAACGCGTTGAAGGATCATCCACGATGAGCAGGCTCACCTCAAAGACAGAGTGAAGATGGCAGTCAGGGTACCCTTAGAGAGGGAGGGCCGGGAGCGAGCCAGCCCGCAGGTCAGCAGGATCTACGCAGAAACACCCGGGATGTTAGGATAGGGCAGCTTGTCAGACAATAATGCATTCTATTGTGAGTGCTTATATGTCCCGGCCTGGAATTTGATGCGTATTCATGCTGCTGTCATGGCTCGTGTAGATTTTTTAATCTAAGACTTAAACTGAGACTAAAGGGAGATCATTGAAACGGTGTGGTCCGTAACATCACCTGAAGTGTAGAGTAGAAGCCCTTCTGGTTGAGATGGCCCATGATGTTTTCACAGATTCTCGTCAGAGCCGGTTTCAGAGCTTCTCCTAGACATCACGTTAGAGAAGATAGTTTAGTTTCTTCTTCTTCAAGTGAAATTGTATTATTTACAGAGCACACTTCATTCAGAAAGGAAACCTCAATGCCAACAGGGAGCCAAATCTGCGATCGCATGTTTCACCAGCTGATAGATTTCCAGCCGACCTGGCCCGCGTTGGGCCAATCACAACCATTCATCTAATATGGGGCGGGTTTAATACATGATTGACAGAGGAGCGCCCAATGGGAGCGCCGTTAAGGCCATTTATAAACAACCGGTACGACTGCCGTCACGCGCGTCGTTGCTCTGATTGGCAGAAGGTCAGTCCAACCGAACCAGAGGCGTTTGGGTGGCGCTCGTTGATAATGTCTGTTTGAATTGAGCTGGGGGGTCCCAGACCCCTGGGAATAGGGTGACGTCAGGCTGAACCAAACGTGCTTGACATCACAAATGAAAACAACAACATCAACACCAACGGTGAGGTTGAGCGTATTTTAAAGCCCTCCCCAGGTGTGATCCTTTAGCCCTCCTTAGGGAGGAGGTTCCAGAAGGATCCTGGTCTCCGGCCGAGCAGCAGACTGACCTTTCCCTCGGAGCAACCTCCATGTGCAGGTGTCGGTGAAGCTGACCAGCATGCTGAGGTACAGCGTCACCAGCTTGTTGTCCTGCAGGATGTCGGGCTGGGGGGGGGGGGCAGAGAACCACCAGGTCACTCATGGGGAGCGTGAAGGTTCATTGATCCGCTTTACTCCCAACGTTAACTCTTTTACCTTCAGCTTTTTGAGGTGCTGACAGCAGACCCAAAGCACGTCTTTAATCTGTTTGATCCAGGGAATGGTGAGGTCTTTGGAAAGTGCCAAGGACACGTACCAAACCTGGAAGGTAAAAGACACCAGTCACTCGTACACAGAAGACCCAGTTAAACATCGATGAGGCGACGGACGTTTCAGAGCCTGCTCACTTTGGGTTCGTTCTCGACGTCCATGCTGGTCAGAATGGCTCGGCAGAGCTTCTCGAAGCGCTGCCGAGTTGCAACAGAATAAAACAACATGCCTTTCTTTAGAATTAGAAGCACATTTCACCAGAGGTTTCCCGTGCCGTAGACGGAAACTTGACAAGAAGAAATCAATATCCAGCTTGTCAAAAACACATGCATCTCAATTCTCGTCAAAGATAAATAGATAAAAAGCCTTCTGCTACATATTATGATCCATTTTTTTTTTTTTTAATTACTTACCAACTTATCTTCAGGAGCATAAACAAATAACAGTTTCCGGGCGATTTTGAAAATTGATAGTGCATTCCGTTTGGTTGTCCCGCTTTCAGAGGTTTGGAAATAGTCGTCCACCTCTTTCCTAGTGATCATAAGTAACGACACAATTATTCAAAACGATTACACAAAAGCAAACATTTGACAATTATTATTGCGTGAATTGATTTATCCTGGTGACAACACCATGACGTGAATGGTTTAAGTAACCCACCGTAGCTGCTTTTGCAGCCTGCAGCGACAGAGGAACCGTCGGACCAGAGCCTGGATCTGCGTGGCGCAGCGCTCCTTCTCCCGGGAGCCCTGCCGCTCTTCACGGGCCTGCCGGGCCCGGTCCAGGAACTCCGACTTGGAGCTCTGAGTGGCGCTGAACATGATGGTGCCCCTGATCGACGAGGTCCACGGGAGACACAGACATGGAACAAACACAAAGAGGAAACGAGGATTGACGCTATCAGGAGAAACACGTCCTGGACCCTGATGGTGTGAGGGACGGTTTGAAGAGGGTCATTCACTCATAAGACCAAAGTGATGAATTACCTGCGATAGATCCCGATCAGAGGCACAGGAGATGGAGCTGGAGATGTTGGATCATGAGTGTGTCCTTGAGATCCACGTTGGGAGGGACGCCAACACCCCTGATCTACTGATCATATCTGAGGACAGCAGGCTGGGTTAGCACACACCGAAAAGTAACATCATAGGAACCGTCAAACAATGAGCAGCATCCTTCAATTGACAGACGAGGCCCTGTTGAGTGACAGCCCTAAACACCGCGGTCATACCGTATGGAGATGTAAACAATAACAGCAGCTCGTCCATGGACTGCAGACGTTAATCCCCGGTGTTGCACTCCATGATTCCGGGTGGCGTTTTCAGTATGTTTGATCAAAATCGAAATATCAGTACTATCGAAACGTGAAACAAAATCAAACACGTCTTTGCTGAACACTAGTGTATAGGTTATCGTCGTTTGAATCGTCCTCCATTGTTGATAGTGGTTTACTGAGGGTTGAGCGGAACCGAGAAAAGAATCGACAGTTCTGCCGTAGAGGCCGGATGGTTTTAGAGGTTACTCTTACCATAAAGCTGCTAATATAAAGCAGATCTAAATAATACTGGTATAAAACTGATAATATAAAGCTTGTATAAATAATACTGGTATAAAGCTGCTATTATAGAAAATATATAAATAATACTGGTATAAAACTGATAATATAAAGCTGATATAAATAATACTGGTACAAAGCTGCTAATATAAAGCTGATATAAATAATATTGGTATAAAACTGCTAATGTAAATATGATATCAATAATACTGGTATAAAACCGATAACATAAAGCTGATATAAATAATACTGGTACAAAATATATATATATATAGATATAGATATAGATATAGATATAGATATAGATATAGATATAGATATAGATATAGATAGATATAGATATAGATATATATAGATATAGATATAGATATAGATATAGATATAGATATAGGTATATGTATACATATAGTAATATAATTGGGGCTGTACCTTTAAACACAGGCGGGACGCTGACGTCATAGTATAAGTGCGCAGCTTGGGACCGGAAGGAAGTGGGTGTCAGCTGGCTAAGGTTAGCGAGCTAAACTCCCGAAGTCTGCCTTGGTTCTATGGTAAATATACTTCTAATCCTCCCGTTAACCGGGTACCGTGTGATCCAGGACCACCCACCGGGACAGGGGGCCGCGGGGCGCCGCCCGTAACCGGTTCAGTTATCTACTTGTCGGCTATTTATTAGATATTATTCACAGCCTAGCTACATGCTAACACTGAGCCTGGGTGCAGCTCAACATAGTCCTTAATGCCCTAAAGCGGGACGGATCGTTGTGTTTGGATCATATTCCTGATGAAGGACACAATAACTCTGGTCTGGATCTAGGGGGTGTCTGGATCAGGTTCTGGGGGGGGGGTCTGGCTGGCTGGCTGGCTGGCTGGCTGGCTGATGGGGACGTTAGTATGTAACCTGCGGAGTGTTTTGTAGGAGGTGGTTACTCGCAGTTGGTTGTTATTAAGCAGTAATGCGTTGTACTAGATGACAGTGATACAGGTGTGCCAGTGATACAGGTGTGCCAGTGATACAGGTGTGCCGTGCCCTTTGACCCTCCGCAGGAAGAGATGTCAGGTGAGAGCGTTGTGAGCTCGGCCCTGCCGGCAGCTACAACCCGCACCACCTCCTTCAAGGGCTCGAGCCCCAGCTCCAAGTACGTGAAGCTGAACGTGGGCGGGGCTCTGTACTACACCACCATGCAGACCCTGACCAAGCAGGACACCATGCTGAAGGCCATGTTCAGCGGCCGCATGGAGGTCCTCACCGACAGTGAAGGTGAGTTTCTAGCGGGGTTTGTTTCTGAGTTGTTGCTCTAAAACACAAAACACTCTCATTCGCCAGATGTGTATTGTCATTTACAAGTAGGGCGTTTAGCCGACGCTTCCATCCAAAGCGACTTACAAGAAGTCCATTTGTCAGTAGGAAGAGAAACAACAACAACAACAATATATCTGTCGGCACAGTAAGGATGTATACTAGGTTAACCCATTCCCTGTATACAACAAAGATAGGATGAGATGCTAAGTACTATTTTTAAGTGTAAGGACGTACACCATATAGTAAGGGAGCAGAGCGGGGTTGGGGTAGGGGGGTGGATATGCAGAGTCTAGGGTGAAGTTGTGTATTGATGTTTTCGTGGGAAGATTTCCCCGACTCGCACAAGGTGTCAGCAGAACTCACCAGAGCCCCCCCTCCCCCCCAGGGTGGATCCTGATCGACCGCTGTGGGAAGCACTTCGGGACCATCCTGAACTACCTGCGGGACGGCGCCGTGCCGCTGCCCGACACGCGGCGGGAGACGGAGGAGCTGCTGGCCGAGGCCAAGTACTACCTGGTGCAGGGGCTGGGGGACGAGTGCACGGCCGCGCTGCAGGTGAGACCGTCGGGGGGGGGGGGGGGGGGGGGCGGGGGGGCGGAACGGCGGAACGGGGCCTCGCAAACACGACGCCCTCACACACACCACTCGGAGCCACGCCTTTTAGTGAAGTTATGTTACATTCAACCGTACGCATGAACACGTACCATGATGCCAAAGTCTACAATATATAATGACAGCCAGGCTCCCTCAATAAACCAGCGGTATCTGGTGTGAGCCGGCCGCTTCTGGTTCAGAGTGGACCACTCCAGTTATCCGATACACAATACCCAGACAGGATAGTAGAGTGAATGTTTTTAACCAGAAGGTACTACTGTAGTACTACAGTCTCCTGGACATGAACGCCTCCTTCTCTCTCCTCTGGCAGAACAAGGACACCTACGAGCCCTTCTGTAAGGTTCCTCTGGTGACCTCCCCCAAGGAGGAGCAGCGCCTCATCGCCACCTCCAACAAGGTACCCCCCCCCCCCCCCCCCCCACGCCATGTCTCACCCCCATTCCAGCTAGCGTTTACAACCAAGATGGCCGTGATTCATAGTCTTGATTTTGCTGTTGATGCTAATGCAGCGTTTGAAGAGCAATGCCTTTTCCTTAAATAGTATACGTTTGTCCATCGCTGTAAGCTCTTCTCCTGTATCTATAGACCATGGACCTTCTTTTAATCAGTAAATGTTTCAACACTCTACTCTTCGTCCCCACAGCCCACCGTCAAACTTCTGTACAACCGCAGCAACAACAAGTACTCGTACACCAGGTAAGGCCCCCGACGCAGAGACTCAGACGGTCACAGTGGAGCTCAGCCCCATTACTTCTTCCTCACTTCCTGTGCTCGCCCTCCTCACTTCCTGTGCTCGCCCTCCTCACTTCCTGCGCTCACCCCCTCACTTCCTGTTCAGCAACTCTGACGACAACATGCTGAAGAACATCGAGCTGTTCGACAAGCTGTCCCTGCGCTTCAACGGGCGCGTCCTCTTCATCAAGGACGTGATCGGGGACGAGATCTGCTGCTGGTCCTTCTACGGCCAGGGCCGCAAGATCGCCGAGGTCTGCTGCACCTCCATCGTGTACGCCACCGAGAAGAAGCAGACCAAGGTACCGCCTGGGACACGGGCACACGCGCTATTATGGGATGGGGAGGCATCTGAGGACACGTTCACACATGGTATTATGGGATGGGGAGCCATCCGAGGACACGTTCACACATGGTATTATGGGATGGGGAGGCATCTGAGGACACGTTCACACATGGTATTATGGGATGGGGATGAATCTGAAGACACGTTTACACATGGTATTATGGGATGGGGAGGCATCTGAGGACACGTTCACACATGGTATTATGGGATGGGGATGAATCTGAGGACGTATGGAAATGTGGTATAGTTTGGGGGTATGTTTGGACTCCCCCGAACCTCTCTGACGGTTGGTCCGCCCCGGTCTCCCCACCCCCCCCACCCCCCTACCCTCTCTGACGGTTGGTCCGCCCCGGTCTCCCCACCCCCCCCACCCCCCTACCCTCTCTGACGGTTGGTCCCCCCCCCACCCTCTCTGACGGTTGGTCCGTCCCGGTCCCCCCCCCACCCTCTCTGACGGTTGGTCCGCCCCGGTCCCCCCCCCCCCCACCCTCTCTGACGGTTGGTCCGCCCCCAGGTGGAGTTCCCCGAGGCCCGTATCTACGAGGAGACCCTGAACATCCTGCTGTACGAGTCCCAGGACGGGCGCGGCCCGGACAACGCCCTGCTGGAGGCCACGGGCGGCGCCGCGGGTCGCTCCCACCACCTGGACGAGGACGAGGAGCGCGACCGCATCGAGCGCGTGCGGAGGATCCACATCAAGCGGCCCGACGACCGCACGCACCACCACCAGTGACCTCTGACCCCCCAGTGACCCCACAGCCCCCCCAGTGGACCCCGGCCGCCGAGCGGTCCTGCCTGTGCCTTATCACCGACCGCCTCCTCCCCTCGTTACGGACTCTAACGAGCAGAGTCGTTAGCAGAGTCGTTAGCGCTGAAGAGCCGTAGCTTCCCGTGGTTACTGTCGTAGCTCCTCCAGCGCGTCACCATGTTGAGTGATTTGCTTTATTGTCCACTCGCACGCAGACGGCATCGACCCGCCCACCGATAGGTTCGACCAATCATGAGACTACGTTTGCAATTGTAATGCAGATCACGTGTTTTTACTAATGCAATGTCATTACTTCGTTTTTGTGCTCTTTGAACATTACAGTCGAAAGAACAAGATGCATAACATTTTTAGCAAGTTGATTATTATTTTTTTGTGATTTTGTTGGCCAACACCAGGTGTTGTACATGAAGTGGCCGCTTGGTGGCACTGTTTATTCTTAAAAAAAAGAATCCCGCAAAGCACTGTCTTCTACAAGTATACCGCATATCCAAACGTATTCCTTCTTTTTATATCATCTTTTATACACTTCTGATGTCATGGGTGCAATCATTGTTTCAGAGCGGTCTCCACCGTGACACTCCCTTAGTTTTAATTCGCCACAGTCCCTCGATCCTATGAAAGGACCCATTTTTAGAGGAGGCAACGTGAGGTCTGACCCGAGGGGGTGGAGGAGGGTGGAGGAGGACGGAGGTCGCGCTACGCCCGTAACCAGATCAGCAGGAGGAACTCTGCCTTGTACCGGCGTTCCAAGGGGAGCGAAACCAGAGCTGTCATCATCATGTAACGACCTGTTTCTCCTCATGTGTTTAACAACGTCCTCCTCACAATCACAGTACTTATCTCTCCTGTACAGACGTGAACATATGTATGTTTTAGATATATTTATACATTCTTTATCACAAATAAATTTCTACAATGTTTTTTTGCTAGTCCCAGCTTTATTTTTGAATGAAAACCATTAGTATGAAAACATTCACCATCGCTCAATGCAACAATACAATGGAGCCATCAAGCACACCCTTCCACCAGCCACCATATCGCAGTACATGAACCCAGGGATTGGGCTGTGCTGTAGATGCAGCACAGATGCATTGTGGGTAATGTAGGCAACACGGGTCGGTGGTCTGCAAACCAGCTGCTCCTCTCCTTCTCATCTCCCTCTCCTGATGAAATATGCAGAGGGTTTCCTGTGCTTCAGACCTGATCTTTCCCTGATCACCTTGTCCGCACTCTGGTGGAAACCTGCAAGGCAAACCGATTCCTTTGTTCCCTGGCTCGCAAACAGACTTTAAGAGGTATGGTATGGGTGCCACCCATTAAAACAGACTTTAAGAGGTGAGGTATGGGTGCCACCCATTTAAACAGACCTTAAGAGGTGAGGCATGGGTGCCACCCATTTAAACAGACCTTAAGAGGTGAGGTATGGGTGCCACCACATTTAACCAGACTTTAAGTGTTAAGGTATATGGGTACCACTCATTTAACCAGACTTTAAGTGTTAAGGTATATGGGTACCACTCATTTAACCAGACTTTAAGTGTTAAGGTATATGGGTGCCACCCATTTAACCAGACTTTAAGTGTTAAGGTATGGGTGCCACCACATTTAACCAGACTTTAAGTGTTAAGGTATGGGTGCCACCACATTTAACCAGACTTTAAGTGTTAAGGTATATGGGTACCACTCATTTAACCAGACTTTAAGTGTTAAGGTATGGGTGCCACCCATTTAACCAGACTTTAAGTGTTAAGGTATGGGTGCCACCACATTTAACCAGACTTTAAGTGTTAAGGTATATGGGTGCCACCCATTTAACCAGACTTTAAGTGTTAAGGTATATGGGTGCCACCCATTTAACCAGACTTTAAGTGTTAAGGTATATGGGTGCCACCCATTTAACCAGACTTTAAGTGTTAAGGTATGGGTGCCACCACATTTAACCAGACTTTAAGTGTTAAGGTATATGGGTGCCACCACATTTAACCAGACTTTAAGGGGTACGGTGTGGTGGTGGTGGGTGCCTCACCACCATCAGGTGTCCGTTCTTGTCCTTGTACACGAGGGGCTCCGGGCCCGTGGTGAAGTCCACGGCTCCCTGCTTCCCCGACTGGATTTCAATCGTGATGCTGAGTATCAAAGCGAACCGATTTAATAAAACATTAATGAGAGACACCCGGTAATGGCTGCAGGCGTCCTCTGAAATCCACCCCACTCACCTGCCCTTCACTACTTGGAAGGCATTTTGTTTGTTGGCCAGCATGCTGAGTTTGGTCAGGAACTCAAAGAGGTGGTCACACTGGAACACCAGATCCCCCTGAAACAGCGCAGCCGACACACTTAGAGGCCCTGGCTTCAGGATGAGTCACAAGCTAGCTCAGGGACCCAGGTCAAACATGAAATGAACCATGAAACAGAAGAGTTGATGGTTGAAAATGGATTTGATAATCTGTTCATAGATGCAGAACATGAATGCATCACTGTATTCATAAAACAAACGTGTCGTGTTGACATGGCTTCTAGAGGAGCTCCAGGAATACCTTCTGCTTGGCGTCTTCACAGGTGATGTGCAGCACGACGATGTCATCAGTGAGGTTGCTGACCGAGATTCCTGAAACGAAGCAGAGTGGAACCGTCACTCATGTATAACAGATACGAAATACTAAAATGATCTGAAACCGTCTGGCCACATCTCAGGGGGCGTGGAGCCGGACCTTTCAGAGACGTGTAGAGGACCCTCTGCTTGATCTTGGCCTCCTCCACCAGGTAGGCGGCGCTGGTGGTCAGCAGGATCTGCCGCGGCCGCGGCTTGAAGCCCTTCCTGTCGTACTTCACCACCGGCACGCTGTACTGGAGAGAGAACACAGCCAGCCCCTTAGCCCTCCCCCTCGGCCTCATCAGACGCACTCTGACAGACGTCCTACCTTTACACGCTCGTTACGAATCATCTGCAGGACTTTCGGGTTGATGTCGGCTTCACCTGAAACACAACGCGGTCTGCGATGAGTGGAGGTTTACCAAATGGCCGTTCACTGAACAGAGCTTCTTCTGGCGCTACCCACCGATCCTGGTGTCCAGGAACGACCGGGTGATGCTCTGCGGATAACTGTCCTTCTTGCCCTTGAAGATGGCACTGGTAACCACCTTCATCTGCAGCTGAGAACATAAAGGACGGATCATTGAACCCACTACGGGTTCACTCGTATCGTCGTCACCAATATAGTGATTGACGATATTGATAAGCCCTTTTATATTGAAGACACAGAACAGGACAAACAGTACAGCTCTAACTGCAACCTCGCTCCAGATAACTGAATGCTCTCCGTAACCCAGCCTGTCTGTGGCCCTGAGGGTTAGGGTTAGGGGGGGCAGCAGAGCAACACCCCCCCAGAGCAGGGGCAGGTGGCTCTCCTCTGACGCGGGAGGGGGGTTCGGTCTTCACCTGTCCTTTCTTCTGCTGGGAGATCCCTCTCACGTACTTCCTCACCATGAGCCGATAGTAGACTTTGCGCAGCAACTCCGAGGCCTAAACATGAGCAGATGTCAGAGGGGGGCCCCTGACTGGAGTGTACCCCACAGCGCGGGCCCCTGACTGGAGTGTACCCCACAGCGCGGTGCCTGAGCCGGCTCCAGGGCCTACCTCCTGGCACACCGACGGCGCGGTGAGCCAGGTAGTCTTATCCAGGACCGTTTTGGGCAGCTTGAGCTTGAGGCGGTTCAGGTAGCTCTGTCTCACGAAGGCCAGGTATTCGGAGTTGTCCGTGGACCTGGCCTCGCCTCTATTGATAAAACCGTTGATGAATCTGAGCGGGAAGAGGAGAGGGTTTGAGAACACCAGAGGGACAGTTGGACCGCCTCACCTGTGATTCCACTCGTTCTCACTCCTCCTTACTTCTTAATGACCTTCACCGCCCAATCTCGTCTCTCCTCGGCCTTCCTGGCCTGAGCTGCCTTCCAGGCCACGTCCATCTGGAAGGCTTTGGTCCGCAATACACAACATGCATTAGAAACACACCTCCTGTCCCCAACGTGTCAACCTGTGACCTACGGGGGTGGCAGCGTTTACCATTCTCCTTCCTCTTCTTCAGCTCTCCTTTGGCCTTGTAGCCTCGGTATTTGCCCTGGAGCTTCGTAGCTGCAACGCCACAGAGTCGCGTTAAAGACACCACAACACCTTTAATAATCACGACAACAACAACAACAACAACACACGTCTTTCTCTCACCTAGCTCATGCTTACACCTTTCGAAGGCGTCCTCCGTGGCGTACAGAGTCTTGGGATGACGGATGAAGATCTTGGTTCTGTAGAGAGGAGGGACAGCGACGTTATCCCCGTCTGAACCTTCCTTTAAACGTGAAGGTTAAAGGGCAGGCCATTCGTTTTACAAGCATCTTTTGGCATACGTGTTTGAAATTCTCTTTACACCCGACGGTAATCTATCAATCAAATGATCTGAAGTAAAGCTAAAACATCTGGTGTCTCTGGCTGCCTTTCAAATACATCGGACTGGTTTCTCTGAATGGCTTGCCCTAGCTTTAAGAGTCAAGTTGAGGTAAGGCTGAGGGGACCAGCTCTCTCACCGTCCCCTTAGCTTTAGGAGTCAGGTTAAGGTAAGGCTGAGGGGAGCAGCTCTCTCACCGTCCCCTTAGCTTTAGGAGTCAGGTTAAGGTAAGGCTGAGGGGAGCAGCTCTCTCACCGTCCCCTTAGCTTTAGGAGTCAGGTTAAGGTAAGGCTGAGGGGAGCAGCTCTCTCACCGTCCCCTTAGCTTTAGGAGTCAGGTTAAGGTAAGGCTGAGGGGAGCAGCTCTCTCACCGTCCCCTTAGCTTTAGGAGTCAGGTTAAGGTAAGGCTGAGGGGACCAGCTCTCTCACCGTCCCCCTAGCTTTAGGAGTCAGGTTAAGGTAAGGCTGAGGGGAGCAGCTCTCTCACCGTCCCCTTAGCTTTAGGAGTCAGGTTAAGGTAAGGCTGAGGGGAGCAGCTCTCTCACCGTCCCCTTAGCTTTAAGAGTCAGGTTAAGGTAAGGCTGAGGGGAGCAGCTCTCTCACCGTCCCCTTAGCTTTAGGAGTCAGGTTAAGGTTAGGCTGAGGGGAGCAGCTCTCTCACCGTCCCCTTAGCTTTAGGAGTCAGGTTAAGGTAAGGCTGAGGGGACCAGCTCTCTCACCGTCCCATCTTGTACTCGTAGGGCATGTAGCCCAGGTGTTGGACCAGCACCTGCACACCGTCCATGGGAAGCCCCAACCAGTGAGGCCAGGTGGCCGGACACAGGGCCTTGTACCTGGGGGGAGACGTCACAGCACACCGTGGGTACAGAGGACCCCCTGTCCCCTGTTGGGCGACGGTCGCCTCTAACACAACCCTGCCGTCGCTCGGGTCAAGCCCATTTGGTTTGTATTGCCCTTAATCCCAGTTGGCCTCAAAGGGCGTCACAGCCCCCCCCCCTTGACCCCCTGACCCTCAGCCCTCTGAACGGTGAAGGAGAACTCCCCGAACCCCGAGGAAGGAACCATGATGAGGCAGAAGAGGGGTCCCTCCTTCCAGGGTTAGGAGGGTCTATCCAGAGTACCCCCAGTGTGGGGCTTTATGTTTGGATGGGATTCACCTCTCCATGCTCTGACCCTCCCCTGGTGTTGTGCTTCTTTTGTGGGGAGACATGAGCCAAAAGCTGCATGATGAGGAGACCCGTCTTCCTCACTAAATTGTGAGTATTTGCACCCTTTTAATTTTCGTGCTTACATTGACTAATTGAACGCACATACATTATTTATGTTCATTTAATTTGTGTTCTCCTACCTTAGTTAGCGGTGCTGCTAACTAAGGGAGCGGTTGGTGGTTCATGTTAGCGCTCCCTTAGTTAGTGGTGCTGCTAACTAGGGGAGCGGTTGGTGGTTCATGTTAGCGCTCCCTTAGTTAGTGGTGCTGCTAACTAAGGTAGCGGTCGGCGGTTCATGTTAGCACTACCAACTTAGTTAGCGGTGCTGCTAACCACGGTAGCGGTCGGCGGTTCATGTTAGCGCTACCTCTGTAGGAAGACTTCGTAGCGCCGGCGGTAAGCGAAGCCGGCCCGCCGAACCCTCAGGTGCTCCATCAGACCCAGGTACTTCACCTGGTGGCGGACCAGCGCCTCGTCCAGCACGCCTGGGGGGGGGGGGGGGGGGGTGCGTGTGTGTGTGTGATGAAAATAAAGGAAACATTGATACATTAGTACCATGAGACATTGCTGCATTCGGGACTGTAGCCTAAGTCTGTCCATCCGGATCTGAGGGTCGTGGGTTTGAGTCGTAGCCTGACGAGTCAGACGGCCGTGATCTAGAGTCTGACGGCCGTCTGGGTAAACAGGGCGGTTCACTTTCCTTCGTTTCGAATATCTTTGGACCAAGTCTCTAAAGGTCTCAGCAGCATGTAGGAATACACTTACTGACCCTCTGAAGGCTTACCCCGGCCTTCAGCTCTGAGTTCTGTCCCAGGAGCTGAGTGGTCAGTGTGGTTAACCCCAGAGGCTCTGCTAAACCGAGCAGAACCCAGTAGAACCCAGTAGAACCCAGTAGAACCCAGTAGAACCCAGCAGAACCCAGTAGAACCCAGTAGAACCCAGTAGAACCCGGTGGACCGGATGTGTTTCCACGTTACCTGGCTTCTTGGACTCGTTGGATTTGAGGCAGCGGACGTACCAGGCGTCCTTAGCCAGGAGGCTCTCGGTCAGCTTCAGGAGGCTGCTCTTGAACTGGGTGGCCACCTGCACACTCATGCACACACACGTGCACACACGCAGGCGTGCGCACATGCACACACACATACACACACACGCACATACACGCACACGCACGCAAATGCAAGCAGGAGCAACCACACGCATTCATACACACATGTGCACACACACACACACACACGCACTTGCACTCAGACACACACACACACACACACACACGTGCACACACACACACACACACACACGTGCACAAACACATTCACACACACAAACCCACACTGAGGGTCATGATCCCTTACAGCCCACCTGTCAGATGCATGATGAGCCCTGAGTGACTGGGGGGGGGGGGGGGGTGTTTCAGTTACTGATTGTTGAATAATTGAGGTGTAAAGAGGAGGGCTGCAGCGCGGTACGCCGGAGGACCCACCGTCTCCGGCCTGCGGCGGCTGTCTGCGTCCGCGTTGCAGAACACCTCCCTGACGATGGTGTTCTTCGACTGGCCCATCAGCTGCCCCAAACACAAACAACAGCAGACATGAAACATCTACACGTGCGCGAGTGTTCCCCTCTCTCCTCGACGCGGCGACACCCTTAAGGAGAGCCAGCCGGGTCAGGTCTTCAGCGACTCCCTCTTGTATAATTCACTGAGTCGACGGCGGGGTGAATAATTCAGGGTGTCACTGAAAGGAATCCCCTGTCGAGGTGCATTCCTGAGCTTGCGTGGCGCGGCGGTAGGAGACAGCGGACTCACGTCCTTGATGTTCTTGTACAGCAGGTCGTTGTTCTTGTCCAGGAACCCTGGGAGCAGAGGTCAGAGCATATCTCATGTCAGTCCTGGTGCTGCGTGGTTGGACATACGTCTAATGAGACTGCAACCATAATGTAAACACTGTTTATACATACAGTATGTTTCTTTGTTTTTGCACCGTCATTTCTGATACTCATATTGTGTAGATAGACATTTGTATCTCTCCTACCCACAATGCAGTAGGTATCTCTCTCTGTATGTTGTTGTGACGGTCTCTCTCTCTCTCTGTATGTTGAGTGTGACGGTCTCTCTTACCCACGACGCAGTAGGTGACCTCCCCGGCGTAGTGCAGCAGGCGGAAGTCTCCCCGGTCGAGGGTCTTCCGGGTCGTGATGTCAGCCAGCCGGTGCCTGGGGGGCAGCAGGAGCAGACGGACTGCGTGAGAGGCTTGGGCCCCCTGGGTCTAGACCGCTGGGTCCAGACCCCTCGGTCCAGAGTCCCAGGTCCAGACCCGGGGGTTAGACCCCTGGGCCAGAGAGCCAGCAGGCCTGCAGAGGGCTGGCATCGACACCAGCATGGAGAGAACGCTGACAACACTCTGGCACAATGTTCTAAAAGCATATTTATTTTATTTTATTTGTATCATATTTTATTTTATTTGATATCTTGTGTGTTTGTGTTTATTTTAGTGATAACCTTTGTGTTTGTGTTTTGTATCTTGTTTGATTTGCCCTTTCCTCCGTGCTGTTGTACACTCTCATTAACATGGTGTCTGTTCTAGAAAGAACCTATGTTATGGAAGTCTGGTGGATCTTCAGACATGATGCTCCCTGGTGGAGCTCCACTCACGTGACGAAGTGGGGGTGGTCTCCCATCTTCTCCTCCAGTCTCTCCAGGAAGGTCAGGTCTGTGGCGTCGCCCGGTCGGAGGCACTCCTCGTCCTGAACACAACGTACCATCGACCGTACCATCACCCGTACCATCGACCATACCATCAGCCGTACCATCGACCGTACCATCAGCCATACCATCGACCATACCATCAGCCGTACCATCAGCCGTACCATCGACCGTACCATCACACGTACCATCGACCATACCATCAGCCGTACCGTCAGCCGTACCGTCAGCCGTACCATCAGCCGTACCGTCAGCCGTACCGTCAGCCGTACCGTCAGCCGTACCGTCATCCGTACCGTCAACCGTACCATCAACCGTACCATCAGCCGTACCATCAACCGTACCATCAGCCGTACCGTCGACCGTACCATCAGCCGTACCGTCAGCCGTACCATCAGCCGTACCGTCGACCGTACCATCAGCCGTACCATCAGCCGTACCATCGACCGTACCATCACACGTACCATCGACCATACCATCAGCCGTACCGTCAGCCGTACCGTCAGCCGTACCATCAGCCGTACCGTCAGCCGTACCGTCAGCCGTACCGTCAGCCGTACCGTCATCCGTACCGTCAACCGTACCATCAACCGTACCATCAGCCGTACCATCAACCGTACCATCAGCCGTACCGTCGACCGTACCATCAGCCGTACCGTCAGCCGTACCATCAGCCGTACCGTCGACCGTACCATCAGCCGTACCATCAGCCGTACCATCGGCCGTACCATCGGCCGTACCATCGGCCGTACCATCGGCCGTACCATCGACCATACCCTCAGCCGTACCATCACCTGTCCTCTAGAGCACCACTGTGTGCACTGGTGTATACATGGTGTCCAGGTGCTTTACCACACATCCCCCGGTCCTCCCAGTCCTCACCAGTATGGAGATGATGCCTCGGTGTCTCTCCTCCACCAGGTCACAAATGATCTTGTTGTTGAAGAACTGGACGGCCTCCCACTGGACACAGACATGGAGTCAGACCAGTACAGACACATGGAGTCAGACCAGTACAGAGACATGGAGTCAGACCAGTACAGAGACATGGAGTCAGACCAGTATCAGACCAGTACAGAGACATGGAGTCGGACCAGTATCAGACCAGTACAGAGACATGGAGTCGGACCAGTATCAGACCAGTACAGAGACATGGAGTCAGACCAGTACAGAGACATGGAGTCAGACCAGTATCAGACCAGTACAGAGACATGGAGTCAGACCAGTATCAGACCAGTACAGAGACATGGAGTCAGACCAGTATCAGACCAGTACAGACACATGGAGTCAGCCCAGTATCAGACCAGTACAGAGACATGGAGTCAGACCAGTATCAGACCAGTACAGAGACATGGAGTCAGACCAGTATCAGACCAGTACAGACACATGGAGTCAGCCCAGTATCAGACCAGTACAGAGACATGGAGTCAGACCAGTATCAGACCAGTACAGAGACATGGAGTCAGACCAGTATCAGACCAGTACAGAGACATGGAGTCAGCCCAGTATCAGACCAGTACAGACACTTGGAGTCAGACCAGTATCAGACCAGTACAGAGACATGGAGTCAGACCAGTATCAAACCAGTACAGAGACATGGAGTCAGACCAGTATCAGACCAGTACAGAGACATGGAGTCAGCCCAGTATCAGACCAGTACAGAGACATGGAGTCAGCCCAGTATCAGACCAGTACAGAGACATGGAGTCAGCCCAGTATCAGACCAGTACAGAGACATGGAGTCAGCCCAGTATCAGACCAGTACAGAGACATGGAGTCAGCCCAGTATCAGACCAGTACAGACACTTGGAGAGAGTACTTGGTATTGTGGACCATGAATACTTGATATTGGATTTAGATTTGGATCTGGATTTAGATGTGGACTTAGATCTGGAGGCCAGGTTCACCTCGATGCCCTCGGCCTCGTACTCCTCCTGCTCAGACTTGAGTGTGAGTTGGATGAAGAGCTGCTGCAGCTTCTCGTTGCAGTAGTTTATACAGAACTGTTCGAAACTGAGAGGAGAGCAGAGTCACAGCAGACCGGCCTCTCCACCAATCACAGCACCTCCTCTCAGAAAGCTCACAAAAGATAAGAATCAAGTAATCCCACACAACACAAGCTTCTAGTGTGCGTGGAAGTGGAATGATTCAAGAATTAAAATAAATATATGACTTAAATATATTACTAACTAATAAATAAAGGACCTACCTATTTACATAGAACACCTCAAACCCATATATGTCCAGTAATCCTATAACCATCTTCATTGTGTCGTCCTGTCAGAGAAAATACAAACAAAGACAAACTCGTATTATAACCGAAACGTACTCAGTTCAAACGTGTCCTTCCTCCTCCTCACCTTGTTCTCCATGGACTCGTTGATCTGCCGGACCAACCAGGTGAAGGTGCGACCGTACATGGCCTTGGCCAGGGCGTCCCTCACGTAGATAGCGTGGTCGATGGTAAACGGGCTTAGAACCTTCACCGGGATAGCAGAACACGGATCTTAACGCGTGTAAAATGTTACAGTTTGATCTTTATTTCAATTTGATTCTCTGGGAGGGAAGGCTGCATGCTAATCGTACCGATTTGGTTTTAACTCCTTATCCCTCCTAATCATTGCTCATGATTACCTGATCCTGTTGGGCTCTGATCTTCCGATAGGTGAGACCCTCCTGCAGGGTCTGTGCGTTCACCCCCAGCAGCTGCAGGGCGAGAAAGGTTTGGTTCACGAAGGAGAGTTCCTGCAGCCTCACAGCGATGGTACCAGACAGATGGACCTGGAGGTCCGAGGGCTTACCGTGGAGACCCAGCGCAGCTCAGTGTTGTTGTCCAGGCTGGCGTTCCCTCGGCTGTCCGGGTCAAACTCCACGTTCCCTAGGTGAAGGACGCTCGCGACCACTCCAAACAAGTCCTGGAACATCACGAGGAACACCTTAACATCTCAAAGGGTTCACGAGGAACCGTCTGGCTCAAGGGGGAGCTATGATGGATTATGTGGTGAGTTGTGCTTCTGTGTGTGCAGTCATTACTGTCTGGAGTTAGTTGAATAACACAAAAGATACTTCGGTAGTGTGAAGGAAGTAGGATGTGTTTTATGTGATTTACAGGTACAGGTGCACATAGGTATAGATATATATAGAACATAACATGGGAGTGTTAGATAGGGTTCTTCGTCGACGGTAAATAAACCTACCGTCCGGTCACTCTGGCTGACCTCCATGACCTTCAGGGCATCCTTCACCGTCTTCCAGTCATTCTTGTCGTTGATGGAGGACATAATGGCACATTCACCCTTTCACAGAACGAACACCAAGACATGGTACACATTATGGTCAATAAATGGACTGCATTTATAAAGCGCTTTTGTAACCTATGATGGCCAAAACCTGCAAGACAGCAGCCAGCTGCCCGCGAGCAGTTAGGGTGAGGTGCCTTGCTCAGGGACGCCTCAACACTCTGGGAGGAGCCAGGGATCGAACGAGCAACCTGCTACCACTACTCTATTACTATATATACTACTACTCTTCACACCTGATGGACATGAGGGCCCCTGAATCACTGGGACCTGAGTGAAACAAACCAAACGTCCGGTAACACTTACTTGCGTGAGATAGTTGTAGTACAGGCAGTCTCTCTCAAGACCAAGTTGGTGCAGAAGGTCTTCCTCCCCGCCCTCCACCAGCTGGTAGAAGATGTGGAAGTTCCTCTCTCCGTGGTTCTGATGCACCACCCGGGACTTCTCCAGCAGGTAGTTGAGGATGTGTCCGCCCAGCGCCTCTCCCTGTGATTGGAGCACAACTCAGCAGCTGACCAATCAGGAGCTGCACTGCTGGGGAGGGGCGAGGCTGACTTTAGAAAGGCCTTTGATCAACGATACCTACTGCAACTGTCCTCTCTCCCCTCTCTCTTTACAGGGGGGGAGCACCTCAACAAGAAGGTTCTCCTGCCCCCCCCTCTCTGTACAGGGGGGGCCCTCCTCAA
>NC_079422.1:26579851-26584851 GCF_026213295.1 Gadus chalcogrammus
CTCGGGGTCCACACCTCATTCCAGGGGTCCCTCGAGGTCCACACCTCGTTCCAGGGGTCCCTCAGGGTCCCTGGGGGTCCACACCTCGTTCCAGGGGTCCGTCTGGAGACACGGTGACCAGTACCTCCTCCAGAACCCTGTGGCTCTGCTTGTCCAGTGCTCACAAGCTTTCTGCTGCCACCTGGGCTGGGCTTCACCACGGCCCAGGAGATACCAGAAGATACCCAGGAGATACCAGAAGATACCAGGAGATACCCAGGAGATACCAGAAGATACCCAGGAGATACCAGAAGATACCCTGAAGATACCCAGAAGATACCAGAAGATACCCAGGAGATACCAGAAGATACCCAGGAGATACCCAGGAGATACCAGGAGATACCCAGGAGATACTAAGGAGATACCCAGAAGATACCAAGGAGATACCCAGGAGATACCAGAAGATACCCAGGAGATACCCAGGAGATACCAGAAGATACCCAGGAGATACCCAGGAGATACAAAGAAGATACCCTGAAGATACCCAGGAGATACCCAGGAGATACCAGAAGATACCCTGAAGAAACCCAGGAGATACCCAGGAGATACCCAGGAGATACCAGAAGATACCAGAAGATACCCAGGAGATACCAGAAGATATCCAGGAGATACCAGAAGATACCCAGGAGATACCCAGGAGATACCAAGAAGATACCCAGGAGATACCAGAAGATACCAGAGGATACCCAGGAGATACCAGAAGATACTAAGAAGATACCCAGGAGATACCCAGGAGATACCAGAAGATACCCAGGAGATACCAGAAGATACCCAGGAGATACCAGAAGATACCCAGGAGATACCAGAAGATACCCAGGAGATACCAGAAGATACCCAGGAGATACCCAGGAGATACCCAGGAGATACCAAGAAGATATCCAGGAGATACCAGAAGATACCCAGGAGATATCCAGGAGATACCAGGAGATACCAGAAGATACCCAGGAGATACCAGAAGATACCCAGGAGATACCAGAAGATACCCAGGAGATACCCTGAAGATACCCAGAAGATACCAGAAGATACCCAGAAGATATCCAGGAGATACCAGAAGATACCCAGGAGATATCCAGGAGATACCAGGAGATACCAGGAGATACCCAGGAGATACCCAGGAGATACCCAGGAGATACCAGAGGATAATCTCGGAGAATCTCTCTCTCTCTCTCTCTCTCTCTCTCTCTCTCTCTCTCTCTCTCTCTCTCTCTCTCTCTCTCTCTCTCTCTCTCTCTCTCTCTCTCTCTCTCTCTCTCTCTCTCTCTCTCTCTCTCTCTCTCTCTCTCTCATACTTTAGGGTGCCACTTTGACTTACTGTGTTATAATTTGTTGTGTTTTAGTTAGTGTAGGCCTTAATAAAATAATACATATATTTTGTATTCTTCCTGTTGTTCTGTGTTCTTGCATTTTTTGCTGATTGTGAGACGGTTCAAACTGTACATATTATAAGCATTAGTAATTTCAGAGGGGATTTGACCCAGCTGCAAAAGTCTCTGCAAGTATAGTGAAAGAGCGTATCCATTTTTTAATATGGTTACTCTCTTGCTTTATTTGAATTGTTGAAACAGCACAATATGCGGATATATCCTCTGGTATGTTGTGTGCCTCCGCATGTCGTATAAATAATCATAGTGGGCTGCCATGGCCAAAATGCCAGGGCCATTTTTTGGTCCCAGTCCAGCCCTCACACAGTCCTGTCATCTGGCGTACAGCCATACAGATGTTCCTTTACTCCATCACCAGGCTGAGGAGGGTGAATGGTGTCTCCGTCACTGTTCAGATGTCCCCCCTGCTAGAGCCACTGCCGCCTCACACACCTATGACACATGAAGACATGAAGAGATACAAACTCTGTCCAGGTCTCAGCCTGAAGTGAGAGGACATGTGGACTAAGCTGACCACGGTGTGCAAGGTTGAAAGGTCAACGGGGAATTAAAGAATACTGATATTTGAAAATTTTTGGAAGCTTGGATGAGCTGTCTCTCCCCCTCTCCTCTCTCTCTCTCTGTCTCTCCTCCTTTCCTCTCTGTCTCTTCCCCTCTCTGTCTCTCCCCCTCCTCTCTCTCTCTCTCTCTCTCTGTCTCTCTCTCTCCCCTCTCTCTGTCTCCCCCTCTCCTCTCTCTCTGTCTCTCTGTCTCTCTCTCCCCCTCTCCTCTCTCTCTCTCTCTGTCTCCGTCTCCCCCTCTCCTCTCTCTCTGTCTCTCTCTCCCCCTCTCCTCTCTCTCTCGGTCTCTGTCTCCCCCTCTCCTCTCTCTCTGTCTCTCTCTCCCCCTCTCCTCTCTCTCTCGGTCTCTGTCTCCCCCTCTCCTCTCTCTCGGTCTCTGTCTCCCCCTCTCCTCTCTCTCTGTCTCTCTGTCTCTCTCTCCCCCTCTCCTCTCTCTCTCGGTCTCTGTCTCCCCCTCTCCTCTCTCTCTCGGTCTCTGTCTCCCCCTCTCCTCTCTCTCTGTCTCTCTGTCTCTCTCTCCCCCTCTCCTCTCTCTATGAAAGGTGGGGTCAGTCCAGAACAATATGGCCCCCCGCTGGTGTTGACTCAGGGACTCAGAGAGGTCAGCAGGGCGACCCCTCCCCCTGTAAGACGTCTGCGATGGTTCTCTGTCTCCTAGTGGGACTACGAGCATCATGTCTGTCCCTGATGGCCCCTAGTTCGCTGCTACCCGTCCTGAGAGGAGGGGCCCTCTTCTGTGTTTCAGCCCATGGTGTAGTCCTTCATAACTAGTCTTTTTTTCTTTACCGTTAATGTGGCCCGTGAAGCCCTCTGAGACTAACTGTGATTCAGGGCGTTACAAATTAATGGACTGCCCTGCTGGTCCATGGTGTAGCCTGGGTCCGGGCCAGGGTCTGGGCCTGAGTGAGAATCAGGGTCTGGACCCAAGTGTGGATCAGAGTCTGGGTCTTGACCCAAGTCCGGATTGGTCTGGGTCTGGACCCAAGTGTGGACCAGGGTCTGGGTCAGCGTCTGGCCTCAACATGGCTGGCAGTCGGCAGGTCAGCAGGTCTCAGTGGAGGATATGGGGTCCTGGGGGGGGGGGGGGGGGGTGGGGTGGACTGGGGGGGGGGGGGGGGGGGGGTGGACTGGGATGGGGGTGAGCTGACCTCATTCTCAGACGGCCGTGTGTGTTTTTAGTAAACACTGGGGGTAAGACAAAAACAGAACAGGCCAGTCGTCCGGGCAGCGATCCCATTGTCTCCTCATTACTGCTGGACAGAGCAGCTAGGAATACCTCCTCTCTCTCTCTCTCTCCCCCTCTCCTCTCCCTCTCCTCCCTCCTCCCTCCCTCCCTCCCTCCCTCCCTCTCTCTCTCTCTCTCTCTCTCTCTCTCTCTCTCTCTCTCTCTCTCTCTCTCTCTCTCTCTCTCTCTCTCTCTCTCTCTCTCTCTCTCTCTCTCTCTCTCTCTCTCTCTCTCTCTCTCTCTCTCTCTCTCTCTCTCTCTCTCTCGGCATTGCAACCATAAGTATACTTTATTGTTCAATGTTCAACTAAATCTGAACAACTAAGGAGGGCAGGATTTGACAATCATTTGTATAATTATGAACCTATATCATTGTTTGTGAGATCATAATACATAACCATTAGTTATTAGCTATATAAATAAACGTAATTCTAGAACCATCATCTGTCTGTTTATGTATTTATTGATTGTATGCAGATAAACTTATTTAATTACTATTTATTTATTTATTTATTGATAAATCTTAATGTATTAATTTATTATAATGATAATCAGCGCTCTGACAGTGCGCTCTGACGTCTTCGTCAAACCCAACCATGCGGGCTCTAGGACCCGGCGTCCCGGACCTTGAGGAGAGCTCTTATTTTTGTCCGTTACGCTCATGCATGTAATCATTGATTGAGCCCATTGTGACAGCGTGATTCACCATCTGCAGGGTCCCAGGGGCGGCCCTCATGGGTTCACTCCCCCACAGAGGGTCCCAGGGGCGGCCCGTCATGGGTTCACTCCCCCACACACTTCAAGAATTCGGCACTAATAACCTTCTCATCCTGAATTCCACGTTAATATCGGGGCCCCCTGAGCACGTCATCACTTCACGTTATCACACGGTCAAGTCTTGGTCCCGGATCAGGACCAGGACCTGGACTAGATGTTACCACACGGTTCCCGGATCAGGACCAGGACCGGGACTAGATGTTACCACAAGGTCTAAGTCCTGTTCCCGGATCAGGTCCTAGATGTTACCACACGGTTTAAGTCCACGTCCAGGACTAAGACCAGGGGTTAAACCACACGGTTTAACACATTTTCCCAGCCTCTCTGTGTCCCCGGCCCCATGCTCCCACCCCGGTCCGCTCCCTCTTCGCGCCGCCCTGCTCCCACCCTGGTCCGCTCCCTCCCCCGCCCTCCCCCCCGTGGAGCGCTCGAGGCGCGGGCTCCGCGGCGGGAAGCAAACCCTCTAAAGCTCGCGCCTGAGTTCCCCTCCTCACACCGAGGCGTCGCGAGGCACACGGGCCGTTGGACCCGAGAGACTGAAGGACTTTATAAAGAGTTTGTTAGCTCTGAGCTGTGAGCCGTTAGCTGTTAGCTCTTTCAGCGCTTCTGCCATAAGAAGTTCGTTGAGGCCTTGGAACCACGAAACTTTATTAGGCCATGAGACCGGGACCCGAGGCTCAGCTGTGTGTCTCAGACAAGACCCGTCCACACCTGATCAGACCAGGGCAGGGCAGACCAGGGCAGACCAGGGCAGACCAGGGCAGACCAGGGCAGGGCAGAGCAGACCCGACCCGCCCCAGGCACAACGGTCTCTAGATGAGGGCCATTGAAAAAGTTTAATTATTTTTGGATTTCTTCGATATATATAAATGTATTCTCTTCGCATTTTTATATCAATTACTAGTTAATGGAACTCCTTCAAGATCATTGAAGACTATCACCGAGGAGCTGGGAGCGGTGGGTGTGTTCCCGCAGCCTCCAAGAGACGCACTGGTTCCACTGGTCTCCCAGCAGCTG
>NC_079422.1:26589851-26664851 GCF_026213295.1 Gadus chalcogrammus
TGTCATTCCACCAGATTAATGCACGGGCTGGTTAAAGGGGGGAGGGAGAGGGGAGAGGGGGGGAGAGACAATCAAGGGAGGGTCTGGGGAAGACAATGGGACACGTGCCACTGGGCAGATTTGTCGTTTGGGACACAATAGGTGATCATTTTTCAATAGGCGGGCCAACTGTTGCAGCGCCATGTGCTGAGCTCCCGTGTTTCAAACGCGCGCCGTTGTTTACTTACGATTCAGCCAATGGGTGACGCGAGTCCGCGGTCACCTGACACAGGGTGGGGGGTTTACAGGCGTTGAGGAGCACTCCACTGTCCACAGTAACTGAATATATCGTCATGGCAACCGGGCTCCTTGCAGCAGGCCTGAGTGTGTTGACTGAGAGTCTCCTGCTCCAGCCTCTTTGATTAAACACTGAACCCTGATTAATTATCGGCAGTACATTAACTAAAATATTAATTAAAGTGACCCTATCCTGTGTCTATTAACACTTAAATGTGTGTTTTTGTGGTGTTTTTGTCTCTTAATGTTGATCCTCAATGGTTTCGTGTTTTAAAGGGAGAACGCCTAATCTTAGATGTTAACATAGAGTTGAAAAACCACAACTAAATCAAGCAGACGCTATTTAAGACGGTTAGAAAAGGCTTTCTGATCCATCCTTTGTTGATTAAAACTGTCACTGCTTAATAAGAGCGGCGTTAGCGTTAATCTGCTGAGCTCAGAGCCCGGAGTGGCCTGAGCCTTATCTCTCCCCGCAGCCCTGAGACCCACCACACCCGGAAGGTGGTGCATCAAAACCCCACCTCTACAGGCTGAGGGCTGTTCCATCACCTCCACCCGCCCGTTAACCAATCCCCCCCCCAAACACCTCCACCCAGCCCCGCGGCTACACCCCTCCCCATCCCCCCCGCTACCCCGCCCCCCTCAAACCTCTTCCTCCACCCCATCCCTACCCCCACCTCTCCAACGCCCCTCCACCTCTTCCTCCTCCACCCATCCCCTTCCCCCACCCTCCTAACTCTAACCCTAACCCCCCATCCTCCCCCCCAGCACCACTACCTCTCCACCCCCCTCCCCCTCCTCCTCCTCCAGCTCTAACCCCCCCCCTCCACTAGCTCTAACCCCCCCCCCTCCTCCTCCAGCTCTAACCTCCCCCCCCCCTCCTCCTCCAGCTCTAACCTCCCCCCCCCCTCCTCCTCCAGCTCTAACCCCCCCCCCTCACTAGCTCTAACCCCCCCCCCTCCACTAGCTCTAGCCCCCCCCCCCCCTCCTCCACAAGCTCTAACCTCCCTCCCCCCTCCTCCACCAGCTCTAACCTCCTCCCCCCCCTCCTCCAGCAGCTCTAACCTCCTCCCCCCCCCCCCCCCAGGCTGCTGACCACCGACCCCTCCCAGCTGCGGGAGGAGGACCTCCCAGGGGACCTGCAGTCCCTGTCGTGGCTCACCTCCGTGGACGTCCCCCGCCTGCAGCAGATGGTGGACGGCCGGGGCCTGGGCGACGGGGCCCAGGGGCCCCCGGGGGCCCGCCTGCTGGAGCAGCAGACAGGTGAGACAGCAGGGCACCTCGCGCCCTCAGGACACGCCCACAGGACGGGGGCTGCTGGGATTGGCTGAGACGAACTGGGCTAAGACCCCTGATAGGTGGAGGAAGAGAGAGAGAGAAGGAGTGGGGGGGAGAGAGAGAGGGGGGGGGGGAGAGGGCGAGAGAGAGAAGGGGGGAGAGAGAGAGAGGGGGGGAGGGAGGGGGGGGAGAGAGAGAGAGAGGGGGGGGGGAGAGATGGAGGGGGGGAGGGAGGGCGAGGAAGAGAGAGAGAGAAGGAGAGAGAGGGGGGAAGAGAGAGAGGGGGGAGAGGGCGAGAGAGAGAGGGCGAGAGAGAGGGGGATAGAGGGTGAGAGAAAGGGGGGGGGAGAGAGGGCGAGAGAGAGATAGCGAGAGAGAGAGGAGGGGGGGGAAATAGGGAGAGAGAAAGGGAGAGAGGGACAGATAGGGAGAGAGAGAGAAAAAGAGGGAGGGAGAGAGAGGGACGGAGAGAGGGGGAGATAGGGAGAGAGAGGAGAGAGAGAAAAAGAGGGAGGGAGGGAGAGAGAGAGAGGGCGAGAGAGAGAGAGGCAGACAGACAGATAGATTGAATATATACTGTGTGTGTGTCTATAGCTCAGCTGAACACCATGACCATAGTTAGATAGTTAGATAGTTCTATATCTACATCTATCTATATCTCTATATAGAGATATAGTAATGTAAACTGTGTCTCTGCAGCTCAACTCAACATGACGATGTCCGGGGCCCACGCCGCCATGCTCCACCTGCAGAGCAACATGCAGCACGGCCCCCTGGGAGTCAACCTGCTCTCAGCCCACACCGGGAGTGTGAGTGAACCCTACTCAACCGGCCCTATGCCCTCACAGAGTGGGGGTCAACCCTGTACACTACCACAGCCCTATGCCCTCACAGAGTGTGGGTCAACCACCTACACAACCGGCCCTATGCCCTCACAGAGTGGGGGTGAACCCCCTGTTTACAACTAGTTTGTATACAGCTAGCATCACAGTGTGTAGTTTCAATACAGCTAGCATCACAGTGTGTAGTTTGAATACAGCTAGCATCACAGTGTGTAGTTTCAATACAGCTAGCATCACAGTGTGTAGTTTGAATACAGCTAGCATCACAGTGTGTAGTTTGAATACAGCTAGCATCACAGTGTGTAGTTTCAATACAGCTAGCATCACAGTGTGTAGTTTCAATACAGCTAGCATCAGTGTGTAGTTTGTACACAGCCCCATGTATCACAGTGTGTAGTTTGAATACAGCTAGCATCACAGTGTGTAGTTTGAATACAGCTATCATCACAGTGTGTAGTTTGAATACAGCTTAGCATCACAGTGTGTAGTTTGAATACAGCTAGCATCACAGTGTGTAGTTTGAATACAGCTAGCATCACAGTGTGTAGTTTGAATACAGCTAGCATCACAGTGTGTAGTTTGAATACAGCTAGCATCACAGTGTGTAGTTTCAATACAGCTAGCATCACAGTGTGTAGTTTCAATACAGCTAGCATCACAGTGTGTAGTTTCAATACAGCTAGCATCACAGTGTGTAGTTTGAATACAGCTAGCATCACAGTGTGTAGTTTGAATACAGCCCCATGTATCCCACTGGGGGACTGAACCCAGGACGTGTATCCCAATGGGGGACTGAACCCAGTGAGTGTATCCCAGTGGGGCACTGAACCCAGTACGTGTATCCCAGTGGGGGACTGGACCCAGTACGTGTATCCCAGTGGGGGACTGAACCCAGTACGTGTATCCCAGTGGGGGACTGGACCCAGTACGTGTATCCCAGTGGGGGACTGAACCCAGTGAGTGTATCCCAGTGGGGGACTGAACCCAGTACGTGTATCCCACTGGGGGACTGGACCCAGTATGTGTATCCCAGTGGGGGACTGAACCCAGTACGTGTATCCCACTGGGGGACTGAACCCAGTACGTGTATCCCACTGGGGGACTGGACCCAGTACGTGTATCCCAGTGGGGGACTGCACCCAGCGCCCTCCATGCTGATCCTGGTGTCTCCGTGTGTGTTCTGCGTAGATGTCTCCGTTCTCCATCGGCGGCCAGCCCTCCCCCGGGTACCCCTGCCCCGCCTCCACCTACCAGCCCGCCCCCCCGCAGGTGTACTCCCTCTCGCCGGCGGGACAACAGGTAGGCCTCCCCACCAGCACGCGGCCCTCCTCCTCTCTGGAGGCGGTGGGGTGTTCCCTGTGGGAGGGAAGGCTCTGACTGGTTGTTTCTCCCCCAGTGCTCTCCTGCTGGGCTCTACAGCAACGTGGCCTTCAGCAGCCAGAGTCTGTTCACCCAGCCCCGCCTTGCCCCTCAGAACCAGGAGCTGCAGCCCAAAGCCTTCCCCAAGCCCATCTACTCCTACAGGTGAGGACTCACCCTGACCCTACCCCTAACCCTGACCCTGACCCTAACCCTGACCCAAACCCTGACCCTAACCCTGACCCCTAACCCTGACCCTAACCCTGACCCTAACCCTGACCCTAACCCCTAACCCTGACCCTAACCCTGACCATGACCCTAACCCTGACCCTAACCCCTGACCCCTAACCCCTAACCCTGACCCGAACCCTGACCCAAACCCTGACCATGACCCTAACCCTGACCCCTAACCCTGATCCCTAACCCCTGACCCCTAACCCTGACCCGAACCCTGACCCTGACCCCTAACCCCTAACCCTGACCCCTGACCCTAACCCTGACCCTCTGGGAGCCTGAGCAAACAGCTCAGGCTCTGGTGTGAAACTAGCCATTAGACACATTAGAAACACATTACATTTACATTGAGAGCATTTAGCAGACGCTTTTAACCAAAGCAACTTACAATAAGTACATTTGTCAGAAGAAAGAGAAACAACAATATATCTCTGTGGGTACAGGAAGGATGTTCATAGAACCAAGTGCCAAGCATCTGGTTCTATGAACATCTGTTCTCTGGCAGCCATGATCCATTAGTGAGCTGGTTGTGGAGCTGACCCGTTGGTTCTTGTTCTCCTGCCAGCTGTCTGATCGCCATGGCTCTGAAGAACAGCAAGACGGGCAGCCTGCCGGTCAGCGAGATCTACAGCTTCATGAAGGACCACTTCCCTTACTTCAAGGTACTGACGCGCACGCCTCCCATGTGTGAGTGCTAAGCTAGTTTAGGTGCCAAGCTAACCCCTGGCCTTTGTCTCTGCGCGTGCAGACGGCGCCGGACGGCTGGAAGAACTCGGTCAGACACAACCTGTCGCTGAACAAGTGCTTCGAGAAGGTGGAGAACAAGCTGAGCGGCTCGTCCAGGAAGGGCTGCCTCTGGGCGCTGAACCCCGCCAAGATCGACAAGATGGAGGAGGAGATGCAGAAGTGGAAGCGCAAGGACCTGCCCGCCATCCGCCGCAGCATGGCTAACCCCGGTAAGACTAAAGCCCCCTCCAGACCTCAAACCAGGAGGTACACCTTATTACCCTGCTAGGGTACCCTGCTAGGAGGCCTTAATACCCTGCTAGGAGGCCTTAATACCCTGCTAGGAGGCCTTAATACCCTGCTAGGAGGCCTTAACAACCCTGGCTAACCCGAGCTAACCCCGGCTAACCCGAGCTAACCCTGGCTAATCCGAGCTAACTCGGGCTAACCCTAGCTAACCCTGGAAGGACACTAAACCCATCTCTAGACCTTAAACCATGAGATACGCTGGTACCTTACTAACCATGGCTAACACTATCTAACCCTGGTGGGTACCTAACTAACCCTGGTGGGTACCTAACTAACCCTGGTGGGTACCTAACTAACCCTGGTGGGTACCTAACTAACCCTGGTGGGTACCTAACTAACCCTGGTGGGTACCTAACTAACCCTGATGGGTACCTAACTGACCCTGGTGGGTACCTAACTGACCCTGGTGGGTACCTAACTAACCCTGATGGGTACCTAACTAACCCTGGTGGGTACCTTACTAACCCTGGTGGGTACCTAACTAACCCTGGTGGGTACCTAACTGACCCTGGTGGGTACCTAACTGACCCTGGTGGGTACCTAACTGACCCTGGTGGGTACCTAACTAACCCTGATGGGTACCTTACTAACCCTGGTGGGTACCTTACTAACCCTGGTGGGTACCTAACTAACCCTGGTGGGTACCTTACTAACCCTGGTGGGTACCTAACTAACCCTGGTGGGTACCTAACTAACCCTGGTAGGTACCTTACTAACCCTGGTGGGTACCTAACTAACCCTGGTGGGTACCTAACTAACCCTGGTGGGTACCTAACTAACCCTGGTGGGTACCTAACTGACCCTGGTGGGTACCTAACTAACCCTGGGGGGTACCTAACTAACCCTGGTGGGTACCTAACTAACCCTGGATAATCCTGCTAGGCACTACGATACGATGGTACTTTAATAACAGACGGCGTTTGGGAAGAGGTGCTTTGAGTCTGAGTGGAGAACGTCTCGGGTTGATTGGGTCTCAGAGGTAAGCAGTCCTTATTCTGATATTATGGGATGTTTCCTGACCAGTGGTTCCTCCTCCCTCAGACGAGCTGGACAAACTGATCACCGACCGCCCGGACAGCTGCCGGCGCAAGGCGGAGGCGGGGGTGACGCGGCTGGCCCACGGCCCCGCCCACGGCCCCGCCCACGGCCCCGCCCCCGCCCAGCTGCAGGCCCCGCCCGTGGTCACGCTGTCCCTCCAGTGCCTCCCCATGCACCACCACCACCAGCACCACCACCAACACCACCAGCAGCAGCACCAACAGCAGCAGCAGCAGCATCAGCAGCACCAGCTCCACGCCCTGCAGGCCCGTCTCGCCCCCATGTCCCCCAAGTCCCCCGCCCCGGCCCAGACGCCCCCCCTCCACAGCCCCATGGTGCAGCACCCCGGGAAGCTGCCCCAGGGCGACTACTACGGCCTGCAGGGCGACTCCGAGGTGGACGCCCTGGACCCCAGCATCATGGACTTCGCCCTCCAAGGTGGGTGGAGCGCCACGGGTACCCGCCTGATCACACCCCGGTCACACCCCGGTCACATCACGTTCACACCCCGGTCACATCACGCTCACACCCCGGTCACACCCCGGTCACACCCCGGTCACACCCCGTTCACACCCCGGTCACACCCCGGTCACATCACGCTCACACCCTGATCACACCCTGTTCACACCCCGGTCACATCACGCTCACACCCTGTTCACACCCCGTTCACACCCTGGTCACACCCCGTTCACACCCCTGACCGTCCCTTCTGGTCCCAAAAGGGACGGTCGGTGCCCCAGCAGGGAGGACAGGAAGTAGTACAATGAGATAGAGGAAGTACAGGAAGTAGTAGAAGGAAATGGAGGAAGTTCCTCCCAGGGTGCCTCCTAGGGTACATGTACTCTAGGGGGCACCCTAGGGGGGTACATGTTCCCCCCAGTGTCCCTCCTAGGGTACATGTACCCCAGGGGGTGGAGCCTCCCTGATACCCATGATCCCCGAGGTAAATGTACTCTAGGGGGTACATGTTCCCCCCAGGGTGCATGTACCCCAGGGGTGGAGCACCACGACCCCCCAGGCCGTGTTGATGAGTGAGTCCTCCTGTGTCCTCAGGGAACCTGTGGGAGGAGATGAAGGACGACAGCTTCAACCTGGACGCCCTGGGCACCTTCAGCAGCTCCCCGCTGCGGCTGTCCGACTGCGACCTGGGGGGCCTGGCCCTGCCCCCCGCCCCCCTGAGCGACGTGCAGGTGACGGGGCTGTACGCCTCCTACGCCGCGCTGGACGCCCTCTCCGCCCAGTACATGGCCGCCGCCCCCGCCAACAGCAAGCCCATCGCCCTGCTTTAGGGGCGGGGCCAGGGCGCACGCACGCCACCGGCCAATCCGGCGCCAGGATCCACAACTATGAACCCCGTGGATCCAACCAAAGGGAGACCCCGGGACACGGCCGTTCTGATTGGTCGGGTGCCGGTGAGGTCTGTCGACACAAAGCTGGGGAACCAATGAGGTTCCAGGATTTGAGACGGACGATGAGAACTGTGAACGGACTTGAATCAACGCGAGGAGACATGTTGTGTAAAAAGGGAAGGACTACGTCTGCTCTGCCAAACAGCCCTAAGGCCTGACGGTGTCAGCGCACCACCCTCCGCCCTGGACGGAGGTTATCTCCACCGTACTTTCTGACCCCGTAGCTCCCCGTCTGTCTGTCTGTCTGTCTGTCTGTCCGTCTGTACGTCGTTTTGTGGTAGGAATTACTGGTGTTTTATTTATATATCAAATGCAGCCGGACAAGAAGGGAAGACTTTATCAAACGTTTGCTGTATATATTTGAATGTGTTTTTTCTACGTATAAAAGCTTTCTTCAAACTGAATTTACCCACTGATTCCAAATGTGTGCCAACACTGTAAAGTACTCTGAATGTCATCCGAACCACATGTTAATATAATCAATCACTGACCGGAATAAACACTAAACCAAGGCTGAATCAAACGGGAATCCTCTTTGTCTTTATCAAAAATAACCTTTATTTGAAAAAAACAGCAGATGGTGTCACATGGGTCCAAACAAGATGTCACGGCAACACTCTTCCTTGTGATTGGCTCAGAGAAAAGGGTTTAAAACCCCTGTTACGATTGGCCCCTTTAGTCATTGAGGATGAACGAGGAGGTGGAAGAACGGCTCAAAACGTAACGCAATTATATATTCTAGCATTTATTGATCAGGCATTAAATATCACCAACGTAACAAATATCAGGGAACTCATGGCACTTAAAAAGAGACGACTGAAATCATGGTGTCGGTATTGAAATAATAATAGTAATAATAATGATATTAAAGGTTAAAGCACTCTTGATAAATACAGATTCATAGATAGTACATTTTTGCATTTCTTTTTACAATACTTGTGTAACACAAATAGTTGAGCCAAACATGAAATCATTCGACCTCACGCATAATGAAATGTCAAAGACTAATTTAACGTGATATAGGAACACTTTACAATCATATGTTTAGATCATAATTACAAATCCATACTGGCTGCTTGTTTAACCCAGATTTAGCACATTGATCTGACATAAAGGTAAAGTTCTGTGTTTTTTGTGCGAGCATTATTCTGAAGAATGTTCAACATTGACTAAACATCCGAGACCAAAGCCGTGAAGACTTGAGGCCAGCCTGTGAAGGCAGGGCCCTACCGACCGCTGAGGAACGCGTTCAGCTCAGAGGGGAGAGGAGAGCGCGACGAGGTCCCCGTTCAATAACACCCTGAAGAACGATCCATGAACTCACCGGTGACATGACAGGAAGCTGAGATGAAGCCGACTCAGCCCCGGTCAGAGGAGTGAGCGTCACGCTGGATTCAGCGGCTACACGCGGCTGCAAACTGGCGCCGAGTTCAGTCAGAAGATCAGCGAGCTGATGGTTAGAGGGTGAGAGGTCTGTCGGCCCAACGAGGGTAAGGTGACGCCCTAACTGGTGTCCATGGAGGCCAGCAGATGGGTGACCTTGGCCCGCTGCGACGGGCTGAGGTTCTGGCTCATGTGGACGATGCAGTCCATGGCCACGTCGGGGTTGGCTTGGACCAGGCTGGAACAAACACAGACACAGACACACACACAGACACACAGACACACACAAAGACACACACAAAGTTACATCGACCTTACACTTTCAGGACACAATATGAACACATTCAATACTTTGTACATAGCAGAGTACAGAGCTGTGAAGTCATAATAAAAACATGAATAATTGTCTTTACATGTACTTTAAGGTCAACGTTTGTCGCTTACAATTCTGAATGTAAAGCACGCACTTACTGAAGTGCGTAGGCGGTAACACATTTGTGTCTGCCTGTGTGTGTGTGTGTGTGTGTGTGTGTGTGTGTGTGTGTGTGTGTGTGTGTGTGTGTGTGTGTGTGTGTGTGTGTGTGTGTGTGTGTGTGTGTGTGTGTGTGTGTATGTGTGAGTGTATGTGTGAGTGTATGTGTGTGTGTATGTGTGTATGTGTGTCTGTGCGCGTGCGTGCGTGCGTGCGTGCGCGTCCGTGTGTGAGTCTGCTCCACCTCCTGATGTGCTTCAGGGTGTAGTCCCTCTTCAGGTACTTGATGTTCTCGCTGACGGCCGACAGCGTCCCGTCCTCCCGGGAGAGGTGCTTCTCCAGCCACTCCACCACCGCCTGGTTACTGTCCCACAGGTAGGCCTGAACACACACACACACACACACACACACACACACACACACACACACACACACACACACACACACACACACACACACACACACACACACACACACACACACACACACACACACACACGTTACCCCCCATGGACCAGACTTGGACCCAGAGTGCGAAATACGGGGAAGTCCGGGGTCAAAAGAAAAAATATATATATTTTATTGTCACTAATGGTCACTTAAATAAAAAAAATGTTCACCAAACAGAAGAAAGACGTGATGTTGAAAAGTCATACTAAAAACGGCAAGCAAGCGAAAGCTAAACCAGAGTGTATCACTCACACACTTGGGTCCATTCTAACTTAAGGTAGGAGGCTATCTTTTAAATCTCTGCAGTGACTGAATTGTGATGATAAAACTGGGACATAGGGTGCACTGTGCATAAGATGAGTGTGTCGGCATACTGCATGGTTATGAAGGCGTTGTGGTTGGTTGTGGTCTTAGTGCAGAAGCCTAGCCTTGCAAGTTGGAGTAGGCCTAATTGTTTACGCGAGAGCGAAAGAGAGAGCGCGCGCGAGAGAGAGAGCTGCCGTGGTGTTTGGCTTGTCCTGTAAAATGTCGTCAGCATCCGCCGTGGTTGGACGAATGTGCTTTGTGTATGCGTTCAATGATGTATCGGTCTGATCATAGTTGCTGAAGAGGGATGGTTCAATAATGTCACACAATCTGTCATTCTGCAGGCTTTCACTCGCAAGTGCACTGATTGGGTGCCAGTCTCCGATAGGCTATACCTGGCATTTATTCTGTTGTAGTCGTAGTTATTATTGCCTCCTGTGTCAGTCCTGACGCAGGAGGCTGCATTGGCTGAAGTGTTGCTTTACGAATCGGCTACTATAGCATATTGGATTATCCACAATTGTTGTGTGCGTGTGTGTGTTGTCATGTAGGCTACAGACTGATTGCTTGTATCAATGAAACATTGTAATGTTATAGGCCTACTGCATATTGAGATCATTTAGATCGGCATTGCGCAACAATCGGGGGATGGGGACCCCCCGAATAGTGACGGGTATTTCGCACACTGCCTGGACCCCCACCAGACCTGGACCCCTAAAGCCCGGGACCCCCCACACACCTGGGGACCCTACTGCTGCTTCACATAACAGTCCCGCAGCCCACCCCCCAGGCCGGCTGAAGGGGGGAGGGGTCTTGAGCAATATCATACCCTGGTGACGGACAGCCCCCCCCCCCCCCCCCTGCGCTCCAACCTACCTTGACGGTGCCCTCCGTCTCCACGAACCAGCGGCGCAGCATGGGCTGCAGGTGTCCGTCGCTGAGGTCAGGGTTAGCCTGCTGGATGCTGCGCTTCACCACCTGCTCCAGCAGGAGGCGCCGCAGCCGCCAGTAGAAGAAGCTCCGCACGTTCCTCCACTCCAGGATGTCCTGTCACACACACACACACACACACACACACACACACACACACACACACACACACACACACACACACACACACACACACACACACACACACACACACACACACACACACACACACACACACACACACACACACACACACACACACACCTCTTTATTGTGTCCAGCCTCTCTTAAGACCAGAATGTAAACACCCAATTCATTCAGATTCATGTCTCCATCCCAGGGAGGAAATTGTTAGCATTGTTCAACTCAGGATTATCCGAAAAAATAAATACATTTTATTAAAAGATAGAACACTAAGTGTGGTATGGCATACAAATATATATATTTTTTTATAATATGTTTTTCATGCTCAATAAGTGCATGTTTGTCAATAACTAACGGTGCGTGTTGCCTTGTTCCCACGGTGACGCTGTGTGTACAATAAAGCCTGCCCTGTGTCGCTCCTTAACGAGACCCACGGGGGACAGGACGGGCCGGACTCACAGTGATGACGCCCTTCTCCTGCATGCGGCCGGGCGTGTCGTGGAGGTCCACAAACTGCAGCGCCACCTGGTGGTAGATGGGCAGCAGGAACTCCTCCCGGGCCCGGAGCTGCCCCTCCACGGCCTCGCGCTCCTTCTCAGGGAGGTCCGGAGACCCTGGGGGGACAGGAGCACCTCAGAGGGTCAGGGCCCGAGGACCTCCAGGAGAGACCAGACCCTGAGAACCTCCTCCAGGAGAGACCAGACCCTGAGGACCTCCTCCAGGAGAGACCAGACCCTGAGGGACAGGGCCGGAGGGCCTCCAGGAGAGACCAGACCCTGAGGACCTCCTCCAGGAGAGACCAGACCCTGAGGGACAGGGCCGGAGGGCCTCCAGGAGATACCAGACCCTGAGAACCTCCTCCAGGAGATACCAGCTCTTAGAGGGTCAGGGCCTGAGGACCTCCTTAAGAAGAGTGACCCTCGGGGCGTTTAGCAGAGGCTTTTATCCAAAGAGACTCACAATAAGTCCATTTGTCAGGAGAAAGAGGAGAAAGAGAAACAACAACCTATCTCTACAGTCGGTACTCTAAGGATGTTATAGAACCAGGTGCCCAGCACTAACCATCACTAGGTTAACCCGTTCCCCTTCCTCACCCAGCTGGTCGGTCAGGCCGGCGTACAGGGGGTCCAACCTCCTCATGGTCTTCAGCAGCTCCTTCCTCCTGAACTTGATCTCAACCGTCCCCTCGGGCTCCAGCACGCCCCCCCTGGACACGGGACAGAGCGTTACTCAGGACCGGGCGTTACTCAGGACAGAGCGTTACTCAGGACAGAGCGTTACTCAGGACAGAACGTTACTCTGGACAGAGCGTTACTCAGGACATAGCGTTACTCAGGACATAGCGTTACTCAGGACAGAGCGTTACTCAGGACAGAGCGTTACTCTGGACAGAGCGTTACTCAGGACAGAGCGTTACTCTGGACAGAGCGTTACTCTGGACAGAGCGTTACTCAGGACAGAGCGTTACTCTGGACAGAGCGTTACTCTGGACAGAGCGTTACTCTGGACAGAGCGTTACTCAGGACAGAGTGTTACTCAGGACAGAGTGTTACTCTGGACAGAGCGTTACTCAGGACAGAACGTTACTCTGGACAGAGCGTTACTCTGGACAGAGCGTTACTCAGGACATAGCGTTACTCAGGACATAGCGTTACTCAGGACAGAGCGTTACTCAGGACAGAGCGTTACTCTGGACAGAGCGTTACTCAGGACAGAGCGTTACTCTGGACAGAGCGTTACTCTGGACAGAGCGTTACTCAGGACAGTGTTACTCAGGACAGAGTGTTACTCTGGACAGAGCGTTACTCAGGACAGAACGTTACTCTGGACAGAGCGTTACTCTGGACAGAGCGTTACTCAGGACAGAGCGTTACTCAGGCTCCAGATGTTGGATCAACTATAGACAGTAGACAGACGCTGTCGTCACCTGTACTCACATCTACATCAGGGCATTCTGCAGACGCTTTTATCCAGATAGACTTAAAATAAGTCCATTAGTCAGAAGAAAGAGAAACCACCATATATCAAGGATGTTCACAGAACCAAGCGCCAAGCAGGTCACTAGGTTAACCCATTCCCCGTAGTCAACAACGATAGCTAGGATAAGACGCCATATGACGCTAAGTGATGCTGAGTACTATTTTAAGTGCATATTTAAGTTATATGTTAAACAAGAGGAGGGCCCGTGGGCAGCGTACCGGCTCTCCTGGTCGGCGTAGAGCTCCATGCAGTGGGGGTTGATGGTGGGGTCGATCACCACCCAGGACCCCCCCCTCAGCTCTGCGTGGGGGGGGATGTACACCAGCACGGGCTGCTGGAAGGCCCGCAGTGCGTCCACGATGTACGCCCCGAACTTCAGGATCTGGTCGTACATGTCTGAGGAGCAGAGGGGGAGAAGGGAGGAGAACGTTTAGAGGAGAGAGGAGGGAGGAGGAGAACGTATAGAGGAGAGAGGAGAGAGGAGGAGAACGTTTAGAGGAGAGAGGGGAGAGGAGGAGAACGTTTAGAGGAGAGAGGAGGAGAACGTTTAGAGGAGAGAGGAGAGAGGAGAGAGGAGGAGAACGTTTAGAGGAGAGAGGGGAGAGGAGGAGAACGTTTAGAGGAGAGAGGAGGAGAACGTTTAGAGGAGAGAGGAGAGAGGAGGAGAACGTTTAGAGGAGAGAGGAGAGAGGAGAGAGGAGGAGAACGTTTAGAGGAGAGAGGAGAGAGGAGAGAGGAGGAGAACGTTTAGAGGAGAGAGGAGAGAGGAGGAGAACGTTTAGAGGAGAGAGGAGAGAGGAGGAGAACGTTTAGAGGAGAGAGGAGGAGAGGAGGAGAACGTTTAGAGGAGAGAGGAGAGAGGAGAGAGGAGGAGAATGTTTAGAGGTGCAGGTACCCTTCATGCCCCCGGAGAAGCCCCTCCAGTTGGCGAACACCATGAGGGGCAGGCGCTCGCGGTTGAAGTCGCTGATGGCCTGGGCCGTCTTGAACGCAGAGTCGGGGAACCACACCTGCCCTGCCTGCTGCAGGAACTGGACAGGGGATCAATAACCAGGGGATCAATAACCAGGGATCAATAACCAGGGGATCAATAACCAGGGGATCAATAACCAGGGGGTCAATAACCGGGTATCAATAACCAGAGGATCAATAACCAGGGGGTCAATAACCAGGGATCAATAACCAGGGGATCAATAACCAGGGGATCAATAACCACCGTTAGTACACGGCTCTTCTCAATACTGTGGAACGCTCCGTTCACTTGAATGGCCCATCACAACTTCCGGCGGTGAATTACTTTTGATAATCGACCGTTGCTGAGCATACAAGAGTTGAGAATTAAAAAATAGTCCAGTCCACTGGGACCCGGTCCAGACCACTGGGACCCGGTCCAGTCCAGACCACTGGGACCCGGTCCAGACCACTGGGACCCGGTCCAGACCACTGGGACCCGGTCCAGACCGGACCACTGGGACCCGGTCCAGACCGGACCACTGGGACCCGGTCCAGACCGGACCACTGGGACCCGGTCCAGTCCGGACCACTGGGACCCGGTCCAGTCCAGACCCGGTCCAGACCACTGGGACCCGGTCCAGTCCAGTCCACTGGGACCCGGTCCAGTCAAGACCACTGGGACCCGGTCCAGTCCAGTCAACTGGGACCCAGTCCAGTCAACTGGGACCCGGTCCAGACCACTGGGACCCGGTCCAGTCCACTGGAACCCGGTCCAGACCACTGGGACCCGGTCGGACCACTGGGACCCGGTCCAGTCCAGACCACAGGGACCCGGTCCGGACCACCGGGACCCGGTCCGGACCACCGGGACCGGGGGAGGTCCTACCTTGGCCTCAGAGTCCAGGTTGGCGGGGTCGGCGGGGACGGTGAGGTCCACGGCGCGCGTTTCCACGGCGATGACCCCCAGCGGGATGCCTCCTAGCCTGCAGTGGGGAGACGAAAGGTCAGACGCCTGACCCCCAGCGGCCGCGGGAGGATGTGGGGGTCGGAGGTCGGAGGTCGTACCGCGCTCGGCCCACCACCACCGTCAGCGCCCAGGACCCCAGGATCTCCATGAAGGAGCCGTGGTCGAAGAACCCGCTCTGCCACGCCCCCTTCACCGCTACACAACAACAACAACAACATCAGAACCAGGAGGTAAACAGGAAGTAAACAGGTGATGAGTGGTTAGAAGGGGGGGGGCTTTAGAGGGGAGGGGGTTTAGGCCCGGCTGAGCTGTTCTGGGGTCTGAACCCCACAAAGACCGGTCTACCTGCAGTGGAGGTGGGGGACCCCCGTATCCCCGTACCCCCTAACCCCCATACCCCCTGACCCGCCCCTTAGAGTGGGGACGGCATCTCAGACATTTATTACAACAGAGTTCTGCTGAACGAGAGATAATAAACTGAAGGGGGCGGGACTCACTGGGGTGGGGGCGGGACTACGACTGAAGGGGGCGGGACTCACTGGGGTGGGGGCGGGCCTACGACTGAAGGGGAGAGAGAAGCTATGACTGAAGGGGGGCGGGCCTACGACTGAAGGGGGGCGGGACTACGACTGAAGGGGGGCGGGACTACGACTGAAGGGGGGCGGGACTACGACTGAAGGGGGGCGGGACTACGACTGAAGGGGGGCGGACCTACGACTGAAGGGGGCGGGCCTATGACTGAAGGGGGCAGGACTAAGACTGAAACAGGGCGGGTATAGGACTGAAGGGGGTGGACCTACGACTGAAGGGGGGCGGGCCTATGACTGAAGGGGGCAGGACTTATACTGAAGGGGGCCTACGATTGAAGGGGGGCGTGACTCACTGGGGTGGGGGCGTCCTGCCAGCATCCAGCGCGGGTCGTAGGGGGTCTTGGTGGGGGTGAAGTCGATCTCTCGGTCCACGGGGTCGGTGGGAGCGACCACAGGTACCGGGGCCGTGTTGTTCTGACCAGAGGGAAACAGCACCACCACGTCATGTGACCACAGGGAAACAGCAGCACCACGTCATGTGACCACAGGGAAACAGCACCGCTACATCATGTGACCACAGGGAAACAGCACCACCACGTCATGTGACCACAGGGAAACAGCACCGCCACGTCATGTGACCACAGGGAAACAGCAGCACCATGTCATGTGACCACAGGGAAACAGCAGCACCACATCATGTGACCACAGGGAAACAGCACCGCCACGTCATGTGACCACAGGGAAACAGCAGCACCATGTCATGTGACCACAGGGAAACAGCAGCACCATGTCATGCACCGTCCCGGTGTCCAGAGTGAACATGAGGACATTATTCCCGGTGTACAGACATGAGGACATTGTTCCCGGGTGATTCCAGACCTTGGGCATGTAGGAGAGCCACTGCAGGATGGTGAACACGCCCTCGAAGTCGTCGGGTACGGCCGTGTGCGTGACCCCGTTGTTGTGCATGATCTGGACCCCCCCCAGCTGGTTGTTGGAGGTGTACACCTCCCGGCCGAGCACCTACACACACACACACACACACACACACACACACACACACACACACACACACACACACACACACACACACACACACACACACACACACACACACACACACACACACACACACACACACACACACACACCACTTCAAGGTGCTGTTCATGGCTAGAGAACTCAAACAGTAGAACCCTAACACGAGGTAGGATAACACATTGGGGTTCGAACCCATGACCATCAGACTGGGAGTCGACCTCCCTGAGCAGTAGATCTTCCTGTTTAAATTAAATGGGTTGTAATATATAATCCTAGATTAGTGCAGGTGGACCATCTCTAGGTGCGTCTCTTTAAATACATTTGATGAGGTTTGTGGTCTGAATTGTTCAATCCAATGCATGGCCAAGACCAGACCAGTAAGCCCAGTATGACCAGTGGCTGACGGCAGCGCCCCGATGGGACCCGCGGTGCAGGAGGTCTGACCTTGTTGAGGGCGCCCGCCCCGGTCAGGATGATGTGGGAGTTCTCCACCTGGATCACCCTCTGGCCCAGACGCACCAGGTACGCCCCGATGCCAATGGCCCGGCACGTCACCTGCAGCCAGGACCAATCAGAAAGGGTTATGATGACCTCATCTAAACATGGTGTACGCCAGGACCAATCAGAAGGGGTTATGATGACCTCATCTAAACATGGTGTACGCCAGGACCAATCAGAAGGGGTTATGCTGACCTCATCTAAACATGGTGTATGCCAGGACCAATCAGAAGGGGTTATGATGACCTCATCTAAACATGGTGTATGCCAGGACCAATCAGATCGTGTTATGATGACTTCATCTAAACATGGTGTACGCCAGGACCAATCAGATCGTGTTATGATGACCTTGTTTAAACAGTGGGTGTGAGTTTGAGTGTAAGAGTGAGTGATAGTGAATTAGTGATGTTGATAGTGAGTAAGAGAGTGATAGTGAGTGAGGGATAGTGAGTGTGTTTCACCTTGTCCACTACCACCATGAAGCACATAAATAAACACACGCTACGGTGGTCTACAGCCAGACAGACCATCAGACAGGACAGGACAGGACAGGACAGGCAGCAGAGACCCCGGGTCCTACCATGCTGATGGTGATGACCTCGTTGTAGGCCTGCGACGTCTCCCCGGCGATCATCCCCGAGCCGCGGAGGTTCTCCACCCCCAGCCCGTCGTCCTTCCCGATGATGTCAGTGATGATGTACCTGAGGAGAGCCTGTCAATCAGCTGGAGCCCAGACCTCTGGAGGCGGGTTGATCAGCTGTATCCCAGTATAACTGGAGAACCATCCCAGCTGCTGGTGACTGTACTGTAAGAGGGTCGCCCCGTTACCTGGACTCCCCGCCCTCCTCCACGTGGCGGCAGTGCACTGAGTTGGTGGCGCTGATGCGGGTGTAGTCGTGGGGCGTCAGGTACAGGTACTTGAAGCCCTGCGGAGGAACTCACGTTAACCTACAGCGCTCTGTACGAACTCACGTTAACCTACAGCGCTCTGTACGAACTCACGTTAAACTACCGCTCTCTGTACGAACTCACGTTAAACTACAGCGCTCTGTAAGAACTCACGTTAAACTACCGCTCTCTGTACGAACTCACGTTAAACTACCGCGCTCTGTACGAACTCACGTTAAACTACAGCGCTCTGTACGAACTCACGTTAAACTACAGCGCTCTGTAAGAACTCACGTTAAACTACCGCGCTCTGTACGAACTCACGTTAAACTACAGCGCTCTGTAAGAACTCACGTTAAACTACCGCGCTCTGTACGAACTCACGTTAAACTACCGCGCTCTGTAAGAACTCACGTTAAACTACAGCGCTCTGTAAGAACTCACGTTAAACTACAGCGCTCTGTACGAACTCACGTTAAACTACAGCGCTCTGTACGAACTCACGTTAAACTACCGCGCTCTGTACGAACTCACGTTAAACTACCGTTCTCTGTATGAACTCACGTTAAACTACAGCGCTCTGTACGAACTCACGTTAAACTACAGCGCTCTGTACGTCATCAGAGGAACTCAGTTTAAGCGACAGCGCCCTGTACGTCCTCAGTTTAAACTACAGTGTCCTGTACGTCCTCAGTTTAAGCTACAGCGCTCTGTACGTCCTCAGTTTAAGCTACAGCGCTCTGTACGTCCTCAGTTTAAACTACAGTGTCCTGTACGTCCTCAGTTTAAGCTACAGCGCTCTGTACGTCCTCAGTTTAAGCTACAGGGCTCTGTACGTACTCAGTTTAAGCTACAGCGCTCTGTACGTCCTCAGTTTAAGCTACAGCGCCCTGTACGTCCTCAGTTTAAGCTACAGCGCTCTGTACGTCCTCAGTTTAAGCTACAGCGCCCTGTACGTCCTCAGTTTAAGCTACAGCGCTCTGTACGTCCTCAGTTTAAGCTACAGCGCTCTGTACGTCCTCAGTTTAAGCTACAGCGCTCTGTACGTCCTCAGTTTAAGCTACAGCGCTCTGTACGTCCTTGTCAGAGGACCTGTTCTAACCCGCTCAGGGGTCCCCCGTCCCAGCCTCACCTTGTAGGGGTCGGCGGGGTCGATCCAGGCCACCTGGAACATGCCGCGGACCTCGTCGGCCAGGCCGATGCGGGCGCCGCTGTTGGCTGCGATGAAGACGCGGGGCAGCCCCTCGGCCCGGGCTAGCTCCGATGCCCGGAGGAACAGCTCGTCCTCCTGGGGCCCGAAGGACCCGATCAGGTGGGTGATGTCGTTGCAGATCACGATGACCTCACGCCCCCCCGGGTACTCGGGGGTCTTCATCCTCATGCGGAACGCCACCATGCCCACCTGGCCGGGGGGGGGGGCAGCGGTGGGAACGTTACCAAGAGAGACCCTCACTAACAAGGACCCCAAGGTCAGACGTCGGATTGGAAGTTCGGAATTCAAACTTCGGGTTGATGAATGGCGCGGAGGGAAAACCTTGTTCACGGGATTTCAGAATTTGCGGTATTCTATATCCAGTATATGAAATATGTCAACTTTTCCCCCTTCAACATTAACTACCCAGTCCAGACTGAACAACATGGAGGAGAGGGGGATGGACTGTGTCTGTGTCTGTGATGTATCTGTGAGTGTGTCTGACGCGTCTGTGAGTGTGTCTGTGACGTGTCTGTGAGAGTGTCTGACGCGTCTGAATGTGTCTGATGGAGCGCGGCCTACGTCGTTGTCCCCGGGGAGCCGGTTTATCTGGGCCAGGCCTCCCTCCGAGTCCAGGACCAGCTCTGTGCACAGCAGCACGTCCTTGGGGCAGCGGTCCCCGGGGCCCCACTGCTTGAACAGCGCCTAGGGACGCAGACAGACGGGGGGGGGGGGGGCTTAGGAGGGCTGGGGGGCGCAGAGGAGGAACCTACTGACCCTGATGACCCCATGACCTCCATGAGATCACGGAGCAGGTGTTCTCTGTGACCTGCCACCACCTGGGGTTCATAAACGGTGAACTGCATTTATAGAGAGCGTTTGTAACCAGTGGCCACTCAAAGCTTCACAATATGGCCTGCATTCACCCATTCATTCACCCATTCATTAACCCATTCATACACACATTCATTCAGCCATTCATACGCACATTCATTCACCCATTCATTCACCCATTCACACACCGACGGCGGTGTCAGCCACGCAGGGCGGCAGCCAGCTGGTCAGGAGCAGTCAGGGTGAGGTGCCTCGCTCAGGGACACCTCCACACTCGAGGAGGAGCCGGGCATCGAACAGCGGGTACCTGTCGGAACATCTCGGGGAAGTCGTAGACGTAGGTTGTGCCCTGGCTCTGGGCCTGGAAGCGCTTGGCCTGCAGCAGGTCCTTGGTGACGTAGGGCGTGTTGATCAGCATGCCGTGCAGCGGGCCCTGCTTGTCCCCGTACGACTGGAACATGATCTGGGGCCAGAGTCACCGTCGGGTTAGAAACAATAACACAACTATTAATCATTATAGTTGATGATAACAGCTTATTTATAGAGGGCCTTTTCCAAACTAGTGCTTTGCAAAGTGCTTCAACTGATAATACAAATGACTTTCGTTGTCCTTCCACAGGTATGAGAGCCGGGATAATAAGATCCTATAAGAGATGATAGATAGCATGGAATAAGAAATAAAATAGACGTTTCTTTGATGATGACCACATGATTGAGGTCCTCCTGACTCCAACCTGTCCGGAGAAGGGCAGTAGGGGGGTCTAGAGGGGGTCTAGAGGGGTCTAGAGGGGGGTCTAGAGGGGGGTCTAGAGGGGGTCTAGAGGGGGTCTAGAGGGGGGTCTAGAGGGGGTCTAGAGGGGGGTCTAGAGGGGGGTCTAGAGGGGGGTCTAGAGGGGACTAGAGGGGGGTCTAGAGGGGGTCTAGAGGGGGGTCCAGAGGGGACTAGAGGGGGGTCTAGAGGGGACTAGAGGGGGGTCTAGAGGGGGGTCTAGAGGGGGTCTAGAGGGGGGTCTAGAGGGGACGAGAGGGGGGTCTAGAGGGGGGTCTAGAGGGGGTTCTAGAGGGGGGTCACACCTGTCCAGAGCAGGGCTCTGGAGGGGTCTAGTGGGGGTCTCACCTGTCCGGAGGCGGGCTCGGTGACCTCCTTGTACAGGCTGATGTCCAGGTAGTAGCCCGACTCGTTGGTGAGGAAGAGGCGGACGGGGACCTGGTGGCCGGTGGGCGTCAGGCGGATGTTGATCTTCAGCTCGGCCTGCAGCACCCGCAGCTTCCAGAGACGGCTGCCGTAACGCATCACCATGGAGCGCACGGACTCCTCGATCTGGAGGAGGAGGAGGAGGAGGGGGACATGAGGAAGAGGAGCGCATCACCATGGAGCGCACGGACTCCTCGATCTGGAGGAGGAGGAGGAGGAGGAGGGGGACATGAGGAAGAGGAGCGCATCACCATGGAGCGCACGGACTCCTCGATCTGGAGGAGGAGGAGGAGGAGGAGGAGGAGGAGGAGGAGGAGGAAGAGGAGGAGGAGGAGGAGAGGAGGGGGAGGAGGAGGAGGGGGAGGAGGAGGGGGACATGAGGAAGAGGAGCGCATCACCATGGAGCGCAACAACTCCTCAATCTGGAGGAGGAGGAGGAGGAGGAGGGGGACATGAGGAAGAGGAGCGCATCACCATGGAGCGCACGGACTCCTCGATCTGGAGGAGGAGGAGGAGGAGGACATGAGGAAGAGGAGGAGGAGGAGCAGGAGGAGGAGGAGGAGGATCATTGGACTGTACACTACACACTGTACACTACACACTGTACACTACACACTGTACACTACACGCTACACACTACACACTGTACACTACACACTGTACACTACACGCTACACACTACACACTGTACACTACACCCCGCGGTGGGTCCGTCAGAGAGTGGCCCCAGGGGCCGTACCTTGGAGGGGTCCATGATGACGGTGGGCACGAAGTTGAGGAAGATGTGGTTGCAGTCGGTGCGGTGGACGGTGTGGCTGGAGGCCACCTCCAGCTCGTCCATGGCCTCCAGCAGGAGGCGCTCTCCCTCGTTCTGCAGGTACTCAAAGGACGCCTCCTGGTGGAGGGGAGAGGGAACACAGAGAGGAGGAGACAGTGAGGAGACAGTGAGGAGGAGACAGTGAGGAGACAGGGAGGAGACAGGGAGGAGGAGACAGTGAGGAGACAGGGAGGAGACAGTGAGGAGGAGACAGTGAGGAGGAGACAGTGAGGAGACAGTGAGGAGGAGACAGTGAGGAGACAGTGAGGAGGAGACAGTGAGGAGACAGGGAGGAGACAGTGAGGAGGAGACAGTGAGGAGACAGGGAGGAGACAGTGAGGAGACAGTGAGGAGACAGTGAGGAGACAGTGAGGAGACAGGGAGGAGACAGGGAGGAGGCGACAGGGAGGAGGAGACAGTGAGGAGACAGTGAGGAGGAGACAGTGAGGAGACAGTGAGGAGGAGACAGTGAGGAGACAGTGAGGAGGAGACAGTGAGGAGACAGTGAGGAGACAGGGAGGAGGAGACAGTGAGGAGAAGACAGTGAGGAGACAGTGAGGAGGAGACAGTGAGGAGGAGACAGTGAGGAGACAGTGAGGAGACAGTGAGGAGACAGTGAGGAGGAGACAGGGAGGAGACAGTGAGGAGGAGACAGTGAGGAGGAGACAGTGAGGAGGAGACAGTGAGGAGACAGTGAGGAGACAGTGAGGAGGAGACAGTGAGGAGACAGTGAGGAGGAGACAGTGAGGAGGAGACAGTGAGGAGACAGTGAGGAGACAGTGAGGAGACAGTGAGGAGGAGACAGTGAGGAGACAGTGAGGAGACAGGGAGGAGGAGACAGGGAGGAGACAGTGAGGAGGAGACAGTGAGGAGACAGTGAGGAGGAGACAGAGAGGAGGAGACAGTGAGGAGACAGTGAGGAGACAGTGAGGAGACAGTGAGGAGGAGACAGTGAGGAGACAGTGAGGAGACAGGGAGGAGGAGACAGGGAGGAGACAGTGAGGAGGAGACAGTGAGGAGACAGTGAGGAGGAGACAGAGAGGAGGAGACAGTGAGGAGACAGTGAGGAGACAGTGAGGAGACAGTGAGGAGGAGACAGTGAGGAGACAGTGAGGAGACAGTGAGGAGACAGTGAGGAGGAGACAGTGAGGAGACAGTGAGGAGACAGTGAGGAGACAGTGAGGAGACAGTGAGGAGACAGTGAGGAGGAGACAGGGAGGAGACAGTGAGGAGACAGTGAGGAGGAGACAGTGAGGAGGAGACAGGGAGGAGACAGTGAGGAGACAGTGAGGAGACAGTGAGGAGGAGACAGTGAGGAGACAGTGAGGAGACAGTGAGGAGACAGTGAGGAGACAGGGAGGAGACAGTGAGGAGACAGGGAGGAGACAGTGAGGAGGAGACAGGGAGGAGGAGACAGGGAGGAGACAGTGAGGAGACAGTGAGGAGACAGTGAGGAGGAGACAGGGAGGAGGAGACAGGGAGGAGACAGTGAGGAGACAGTGAGGAGACAGGGAGGAGGAGACAGTGAGGAGACAGTGAGGAGGAGACAGTGAGGAGGAGACAGGGAGGAGGAGACAGGGAGGAGACAGTGAGGAGACAGTGAGGAGACAGTGAGGAGGAGACAGTGAGGAGACAGGGAGGAGACAGTGTGGAGGAGACAGGGAGGAGACAGTGAGGAGACAGTGAGTAGACAGTGAGGAGACAGTGAGGAGGAGACAGTGAGGAGACAGGGAGGAGACAGTGAGGAGACAGTGAGTAGACAGTGAGGAGACTACCGGTCGACGGCTACCGGTCGACGGCGGGCATCGGGGATTGAACCCACGGCCTCTCAGCGTAGAGTACCCCCTCACCACCAGACCGTGCTGCCCGCTATTATGATCAGCATAATAAATAGATCTATACACCCCCCCCCCCCCCCCACCTTGGTGATGAGGTCCGAGTGGCGGATGATGGCGCGGATGAAGAAGCGGTAGTCGGTGACCTCGGCCCCCTGGGGGGCCCGCGCGGCTCCCAGGTACAGGTGCATCTTGTGGTTGGCGCAGGGGACCGCCCTCAGCTCAAAGTTCCTCATGCGGTTGAGCTCCAGCTGGAAGGCCAGAGCCGGCTCCAGGTTACGGTAGATCCGGTCCTCGGTGAACTGAGGGGGGGGGGCAGGGCGCCAGACAGTGAGGGGATAACCTCTATAATGTATACATCTATACATCCATCTATAGATCTATACATCTATACATCCATCTATAGATCTATACATCCATCTATAGATCTATACATCCATCTATAGATCTATACATCCATCTATAGATCTATACATCTATACATCCATCTATAGATCTATACATCCATCTATAGATCTATACATCCATCTATACATCTATACATCCATCTATACATCTATACATCCATCTATACATCTATACATCCATCTATAGATCTATACACCCATCTATAGATCTATACATCCATCTATAGATCTTTACATCCATCTATTCATCCATCTATAGATCTATACATCTATCTATAGATCTATACATCCATCTATAGATCTATAGATCCATCTATAGATGGATCTATAGATCCATCTATAGATCGATCTATAGATGGATCCATAGATCTATAGATCCATCTATAGATCTATGCATCTATACATCCATCTATAGATCTATACATCGATGTATAGATCCATCTATGCATCCATCTCTACATCCATCTATTCATCTATACATCCATCTATACATCTAACAAAAAAACCACCCATAATGACCCCTCTTCAAGAGGTATAAAGTGCTCTATACCAAAGAACAGCGGCTTAAAGTCTATACAGATTACAGAGGAGGAATATGCAAATAAAGACAACACAGTTAAAGCAAACAAGATTAAATTAAATTTAGAAAGTGAGTTAATATCGTCGTTTAGACGAAAGCTTTCAAACTCTAAATATCGAAAATCGTATATCTGAAGCTTCTCAGCATCTCCCACGACCCTGATATGAGTACCAAGCCTGATGCAGGCATTACTGTGACAGGAGAGATGGCTCTTACCCCGTCTCTGGCTCTGAAGGTGAAGAACTTGGGGAACTCCCTCTGTGAGAGAGAGTAGGATCAGTAAGTAGAGAAGAGAGTCACGGAACAAAGGCCACAGAAGGCTGGCAGAGGGACTGTACACAGTGTACACATTACACATCAACGGGCACTTCAGACAGCAGGTACTGGGGAACAGAATACCAGATAATGGACTGTTATGATATCAAAGAGCAAACGCTGCTGCATAACTACTCAGAACCACTGGACCAAAGGGTTAAACGTCCTTAAACGTCAGTATTTTACCGTTTAAAAGACATACGAGTTATACATCAGTAAGGATCATGTATTAACATCCCCGTGTGGGGAGTCCTCACCTTCTGAGCGATCAGGAAGGTGATTCTCCGGATCCCATACTCAAAGAGCAGAGCTTTCTGTCGAGACAAAATCCATTCTCCTGTCAGAACCCGGAGCCAGCGAGGGGACCTCACCTCCCCATCGCACACCACCACACAGCGGCAGAACACACACCGAGGGGGGGGGGGTGACGGTGCTGTAAGGGTGGAGGGGGGGGGGGGTACCTTGGACTGGGTGTAGGCGGTGAGCTCCGTCACCAGGGCGTCGTCCTCCTCCGTGTCCGCTGATTGGATGGACACGTTGATGATGTGGATGGGGTTCCCCTGCATGCTCTGGGAGGAGGGGGGGGGGGGGGGGTAGCAGATCAAGATCCATCCATCTGTCTGTCTGTCTATCATTCCATCTGTCTGTCTATCTGTCCATACCCCTATCCACCATCCATCCACCTACACACACATTTATCTATCTCTACATCTATACATCTGTCCACCCATCTATCTATACATCTATCCACCCGTCTATTCATCCTTCTATTCATCCTTCTATAGATCCATCTATCTATTGATACATCTATCCACCCATCTATACATCTATATATCCATCTATCAATGCATCCATCTATCTATCTATACATCTATCTCTACATCTATACATCTGTCCACCCATCTATCTATCCATCTATACATCTATCCATCCGTCTGTCTACGGGAGGGTTCACACTCCCAGCAGCCATCTTGGACCTCCTTCCCGCTCTAATAAGGATGATGGCGGCCACTGGCTGCTCTGTGGTTCTAGAGGCCCGGGGAGGCGGCCTGTGGCTGCTCTGTGGTTCTAGAGGCCCGGGATGGCGGCCACTGGCTACTCTGTGGTTCTAGAGGCCCCGGGAGGCGGCCACTGGCTGCTCTGTGGTTCTAGAGGCCCCGGGAGGCGGCCACTGGCTGCTCTGTGGTTCTAGAGGCCCGGGAGGCGGCCACTGGCTGCTCTGTGGTTCTACAGGCCCGGGAGGCGGCCACTGGCTGCTCTGTGGTTCTAGAGGCCCCGGGAGGCGGCCTGTGGCTGCTCTGTGGTTCTAGAGGCCCCGGGAGGCGGCCACTGGCTGCTCTGTGGTTCTAGAGGCCCGGGATGGCGGCCACTGGCTGCTCTGTGGTTCTAGAGGCCCGGGATGGCGGCCACTGGCTGCTCTGTGGTTCTAGAGGCCCCGGGAGGCGGCCACTGGCTGCTCTGTGGTTCTAGAGGCCCCGGGAGGCGGCCTGTGGCTGCTCTGTGGTTCTAGAGGCCCGGGATGGCGGCCACTGGCTGCTCTGTGGTTCTAGAGGCCCGGGATGGCGGCCACTGGCTGCTCTGTGGTTCTACAGGCCCGGGAGGCGGCCTGTGGCTGCTCTGTGGTTCTACAGGCCCGGGATGGCGGCCACTGGCTGCTCTGTGGTTCTAGAGGCCCCGGGATGGCGGCCACTGGCTGCTCTGTGGTTCTAGAGGCCCGGGAGGCGGCCACTGGCTGCTCTGTGGTTCTAGAGGCCCCGGGATGGCGGCCACTGGCTGCTCTGTGGTTCTAGAGGCCCCGGGAGGCGGCCACTGGCTGCTCTGTGGTTCTAGAGGCCCGGGATGGCGGCCACTGGCTGCTCTGTGGTTCTAGAGGCCCCGGGATGGCGGCCACTGGCTGCTCTGTGGTTCTAGAGGCCCGGGATGGCGGCCACTGGCTGCTCTGTGGTTCTAGAGGCCCCGGGAGGCGGCCACTGGCTGCTCTGTGGTTCTAGAGGCCCCGGGAGGCGGCCACTGGCTGCTCTGTGGTTCTAGAGGCCCGGGATGGCGGCCACTGGCTGCTCTGTGGTTCTAGAGGCCCCGGGAGGGCGGCCACTGGCTGCTCTGTGGTTCTAGAGGCCCGGGAGGCGGCCTGTGGCGCTCCGAGCGGACCTTGCAGCTCTCCTCGTCGTAGAGCCCGGAGGAGGACTCTGGGAGCAGCGGGCTCTCCAGGAAGGACTTGGAGAAGGAGGAGATGATCTCATCGATGTTCCTGTCATGGCGGAAACACAACCGAAGAAGAGGAGCACAAAGCCTTTCAGCTGAGGACGCAACAAACCTCCCAAATACAATTTTGAAGAAAAACAAAGCAATATTTAAGCATGTTAACTTAATTGAGTATGTGAGTGAGTGAGTGAGTGAGTGAGTGAGTGAGTGAGTGAGTACCTCTTGAAGTCCTCGAAGCAGTGGAAGGCTGCCATGGCGCCCATGCGCTGGCAGGGAGGGGACAGCGCCCCCTCCAGGAAGAGCTCGCTGCCGCGCCTCATCTCAAACCCACTGCAGCCGCTGACAGGAGCCGCCACCCTGGAGGGGGGCGCAGCCATCAGGAGAACAGAGCGGTCAGGAGAACAGAGCGGTCAGGAGGAGAACAGAGCCGTCAGGAGAACAGAGCCGTCAGGAGAACAGAGCGGTCAGGAGAACAGAGCGGTCAGGAGGAGAACAGAGCGGTCAGGAGGAGAACAGAGCGGTCAGGAGGAGAACAGAGCGGTCAGGAGAACAGAGCGGTCAGGAGAACAGAGCGGTCAGGAGAACAGAGCGGTCAGGAGGAGAACAGAGCGGTCAGGAGGAGAACAGAGCGGTCAGGAGGAGAACAGAGCGGTCAGGAGGAGAACAGAGCCGTCAGGAGGAGAACAGAGCGGTCAGGAGAACAGAGCGGTCAGGAGAACAGAGCGGTCAGGAGGAGAACAGAGCGGTCAGGAGGAGAACAGAGCGGTCAGGAGAACAGAGCGGTCAGGAGGAGAACAGAGCGGTCAGGAGGAGAACAGAGCGGTCAGGAGGAGAACAGAGCGGTCAGGAGGAGAACAGAGCGGTCAGGAGAACAGAGCGGTCAGGAGAACAGAGCGGTCAGGAGAACAGAGCCGTCAGGAGGAGAACAGAGCGGTCAGGAGAACAGAGCGGTCAGGAGGAGAACAGAGCGGTCAGGAGGAGAACAGAGCGGTCAGGAGGAGAACAGAGCGGTCAGGAGGACAGAGCGGTCAGGAGGAGAACAGAGCGGTCAGGAGGAGAACAGAGCGGTCAGGAGAACAGAGCGGTCAGGAGAACAGAGCCGTCAGGAGAACAGAGCGGTCAGGAGGAGAACAGAGCGGTCAGGAGGAGAACAGAGCGGTCAGGAGAACAGAGCGGTCAGGAGGAGAACAGAGCCGTCAGGAGGAGAACAGAGCGGTCAGGAGGAGAACAGAGCGGTCAGGAGAACAGAGCGGTCAGGAGAACAGAGCGGTCAGGAGGAGAACAGAGCGGTCAGGAGGAGAACAGAGCGGTCAGGAGGAGAACAGAGCGGTCAGGAGGAGAACAGAGCGGTCAGGAGAACAGAGCGGTCAGGAGGAGAACAGAGCGGTCAGGAGGAGAACAGAGCGGTCAGGAGGAGAACAGAGCGGTCAGGAGGAGAACAGAGCGGTCAGGAGGAGAACAGAGCCGTCAGGAGAACAGAGCCGTCAGGAGAACAGAGCGGTCAGGAGGAGAACAGAGCGGTCAGGAGGAGAACAGAGCCGTCAGGAGAACAGAGCCGTCAGGAGAACAGAGCCGTCAGGAGAACAGTACCGTTTCGTTCGAATTTAAAAATAAATGTAATTATTTTCTCAATAATTATGGATGTTTCTTTTTTTTTCAAGGTATCATGAAATGTGTGTCAACAATGATAACGGCGTCCTCGTTAAGATAAAGACGTCTGGGAATCATGAACAAAATTCTCTCCATTCAGCAAGTTTATAACAGCTGGCATTAGTCTAGTATAACATGTAGTATAATTAACTCGGGCTTTAATATTTCATGAGGTTCATTAAGATGCCAAACAACAAGAGTTCCTCTCCAAATATCCAATTTGCATCATTGGATCAAATATAATCATTTAAAATTATATAAATATTGTAAAGCAAGCAAAAAAGCAAATTAAAGAGCACTTGTTAGAGGGGGCTTGAAGAACAACATGAAATGAAAGCTGACTGAAAACGTAATGTTGTTAGACATTCAGACATTCAAATGAGCATGCAAAAATATAACTTTTACTAATTAAATGATTATATTTTACACAACTAGACTACTAAATCTAAGACAGGGTAGGCTGGAGTATCAGTCCAACCAACAACAACGAGTCATACAAGCTACAACAGAACTGAGGATCCTGAACTACGCCAAGTGTGTTTGGGACGGCCCGAGGCCCGTTGGCCGCTACATCATGACAGAAGCCGGGAGGAAGAGGAGGAGGAAGAGGAAGAGGAAGAGGAAGAGGAAGGAGGAGGAGGAGGAGAGAGGAAGGAGGATGAGGAAGGAGGAGCAGCGCGGAGCATTCAGCATGCGAGGGCAGCAGGTGAGCTTTACTCTACCTGTTCAGAGTGGGGCTGCTCTCTCTGAAACAAGACCATCCACAGGAGGGGTTATTAGCAGTGGGTGCATCACTTATTATAGATTAAAATCCTCTTAATATTAAAGACACTGGATGCCTGGCCGCGGCACATTCACATTAATGTCCACGAGGTTAACCGTTGGTAGTTAAGGGTCAGGTTAGAGCTAACTCCAGAGTAATGGGACCAGGACACAGAGAGAGGAGAGGGAGCGAACGGCCTGGTACGTATCCTCAGAGCCCAGTCTGAGCCCCACGCAGACTGAGAGGAGGCGATAGGAACCGACTCCATGCTCACACCTCTTAAGAAGTCAAATATAGAAACACACTAAGGACATCTGACCGAAGTGTGAGCAGTTCACAGAGAGAGAGGACATCTGGATGCAATTAAACAAAGTCTCTATAAAAAGACGGGTAATATAGGAGCATAAAGTGAGGATGGAGGAGGAGTCTACAGTCTGACCCTAAGGGGTTAACCCCTAGTATTAGTCTGGTTACCGGTTAGGGTGAGACGAGGGCAGCATGAACTGGAAGTCCACGGCGCACGTCCCGTCGTGCAGCTGGTAGTGCTGGAGGCTGTTGAGCTCATAGGCGATGTAGCCCCTACGGACGTACACCTGGAGGGAGGGAGGGAGGGAGGGAGGGAGGGAGGGAGGGAGGGAGAGAATGTGGTTAGGTTACATACACCTGAGAGAGAGAGAGAGAGAGAGAGAGGTTAGGGTACATACACCTGAACATGAGACGTTCTGTGTGTGGAGGTCTCACCTCCAGGGCGGCCATGCAGACCACCTGGTTGGCGTGGTAGAAGAAGTTGGGCAGGACATCAAAGATGGAGGTCTCGGAGATGATGAGTTTCTGTAACAAAAAGATGAAGTATTAACATGGTGCTTTATTATCAGACCGAATCCTGGGTGTTTCCCGGCAGAAAGTGTAGCACAGCAATCAGACTTAAAAATATATTTTAAACTGAATAAAAAGTGACTCATAGCACTGATTAAGGAGTCAGGCCTCTTTTTTTGAATGAACATCGGAATGGTCGTCTCCCTCTGACCTTGAGGTTTTCACTCTGACCTTGAGGATCTCAGAATCACCTTGAGGATCTCTGACTCACCTTGAGGTTCTCAGACTGACCTTGAGGTTCTCAAACTCACCTTGAGGGTTAGAGACTGACCTTGAGGTTCTCAAACTGACCTTGAGGTTCTCAGACTGACCTTGAGGTTCTCGGGACAGAACTCGTGGCCGTACATGTCGATGGCGGACAGGAAGATGGACTCCACCTGGTTGTGTCTCAGCTCGTAGGACGGCAGGTGGGAGGCGATCAGCACCTACGACACACACACACTCAGCTCAACCAGCCAAACACTAACTGGAGCTTTAACTACTAAAATAACAACACATGCTCTCCACACAACAAGTCAAACTTCGACTTGAAATACAACGTTTTGTTCTACTGCCAACCAACACAGCTGAACGTCTACAGCAGTCATACTCAAGTAGCGGCCCGCGGGCCTTTTGTGGCCCGCGGGGTGTCTATTAATGGCCCTCAAGCTGTTCTGAAAAGTTTTTTTAATTATTAAAAAAAAAAAAAAAAAAAAAAAAAAAAAAAAAAATCGTGCTGGGCGCTCTTATTTTGAAACCGCGCGCCGCGATCTTAATACGAGGCTGGGGGTTGCAACGATAAACAGATAGCACTCCAGCCCACAGACCGCTCCAGCCCTCCCAAACTCGAGGCAGACAGTCCATCTCAGCAGCAGTCAAGGCCGATTTAGGGTCGTTTTCGACGCAGAGATGTAAGCACGTAATTTACACAAGGGACTTGTTTTCGACAAGTTTTGATTTACGGTTCCTTTAAGGTTCCTTAAGGATTGCGCGTGTTGCAAGGGGATTCTCCGCCAGAACAGTAGGGGGAGCAACGAACGAATCTGTGGGCGTGGAAGTGGAAATCGCTGGCTTGTTTATATTTATAATTATCATAATACGTTCTTGTGTTTTCTTCTTCTCCTTCTTCAAAATTCTTCATTCGCTTCTGTCACAGCCTTTTAAAAATGGCGCTATTATGCTGTAAAACCGGAAATGTGAGACTCCTGAAAGGATGTGGTTAGCTGGCCAATCACAGTCTTTGCGAGCTGCGTAGGGCCGTAGTGTTTTAGTCGCATAGTCAGGAATTTTGGCCGACGCACTTAAGCACGTAAGGGGGGATATTTTACCGCGTAAGGGGGGGTTATGTATCTTACGTGCTTACACGTTACGTCTAAAACGGAGCATATATCGGCCTCAGTCACACGTATACCGACCGGCCCCTTGAGTCACTGAAAAAAAAAATTGTGGCCCCTCATCATTTGTACTTGAGTACCCCTGGTCTACAGAGTCTGTTTATCATGCTCCTCAGCGAAGAAATAAACTGCAATTTTGTACCGCATTTACAGACGTGAGCACGTTTCACCTGGTATCAGGCAGCGCGACACAAACAGCGACTGGAATCAAATCGCTTCAACGCACTGAAACGCAGTGAGGCATAGATCTGTTCCACCACTCACTCCCAGAGGGTCTCCGGTCCTTCATGGGGAGAAACCAACACACGACCGCCCGACGCGGCCGTATGCTCCACGAGAGGCCGGAGATGCTGGCTGAGTGACAGCAGGACGTCTCACCTGTCGGGCGCGCAAGGCTCTGACTGACAGCAGGACGTCTCACCTGTCGGGCGCGCAGGGCCACCTTGGAGTTCTCGGTCCGGCTGAGTTGGGTGAACTCGTCCAGGATCAGCGAGAGCTCGTCGGCCAGCGTGGAGTCCTTCCCGCAGAGCTGGTCCTAGATCAGAGGAACGTCACACAGATCAGAGGAGCGTCACTCAGAGCTGGTCCTAGATCAGAGGAGTGTCACTCAGAGCTGGTCCTAGATCAGAGGAACGTCACACAGATCAGAGGAGCGTCACTCAGAGCTGGTCTTAGATCAGAGGAGCGTCACTCAGATCAGAGGAACGTCACTCAGATCAGAGGAGTGTCACTCAGATCAGAGGAGCGTCACTCAGATCAGAGGAGCGTCACTCAGATCAGAGGAGTGTCACTCAGATCAGAGGAGCGTCACTCAGATCAGAGGAGCGTCACTCAGATCAGAGGAACGTCACTCAGAGCTGGTCCTAGATCAGAGGAGCATCACTCAGATCAGAGGAGCGTCACTCAGAGCTGGTCCTAGATCAGAGGACCGTCACTCAGAGTGGAGGCGGGCTTTGTGTGGGTTTATACAGGAACTGGATGGATATCAACAAACGTGGTCAAAGAGAACCTAAACCCAACCTTATGCTTTATGACTTTACCATGAAGATGGTGTTTATAGAATGAGAACCTAAATATGAGCATTGTGCGTGTGTATTGAGGGGTATCAGTGTATTGAGGGGTATCAGTGTGTGTATTGAGGGGTATCAGTGTGTATTGAGGGGTATCAGTGTATTGAGGGGTATCAGTGTATTGAGGGGTATCAGTGTGTATTGAGGGGTATCAGTGTGTGTATTGAGGGGTATCAGTGTATTGAGGGGTATCAGTGTATTGAGGGGTATCACTGTGTGTATTGAGGGGTATCACTGTGTCAGTGTATTGAGGGGTATCAGTGTCAGTGTATTGAGGGGTATCAGTGTATTGAGGGGTATCAGTGTGTGTATTGAGGGGTATCAGTGTGTGCATTGAGGGGTATCACTGTGTGTATTGAGGGGTATCACTGTGTCAGTGTATTGAGGGGTATCAGTGTCAGTGTATTGAGGGGTATCAGTGTATTGAGGGGTATCAGTGTGTGTATTGAGGGGTATCAGTGTGTGTATTGAGGGGTATCAGTGTGTGTATTGAGGGGTATCAGTGTGTATTGAGGGGTATCAGTGTGTATTGAGGGGTATCAGTGTGTGTATTGAGGGGTATCAGTGTATTGAGGGGTATCAGTGTATTGAGGGGTATCAGTGTGTGTGTATTGAGGGGTATCAGTGTCATTGTATTGAGGGGTGCACTGTATAAGTATAGATACATATATACAGTAAGACCAGGGTGTCTGCTGTTAGTATGAGCCTTGTGTCTGTGTATCGAGGGCATCTGGTCTAACTTTGAGCCCGTACCTCTGTACTGAGGTACAGAGGTACATCAGGTAGCACTGACTATGTGTTGAGGGTTTGAGGTCGTACTATGAGCATGATGACCAGGATGTTCTTCTTGGAGACCTGGGCGTGGGAGAAGATGGACTCCAGGACCGGACTCATGTCCGGTTTGTGTTTCTCTCTCAGGTTGATCACACACTTGTCATAGTGAGCTGTTGGAGGGAGACAGGTTGTTCACTTCTGATCATCTCTCTGGTAGAATAGAGAGAGCTCTGTTCAGTCTTTGCTTTGGAACTTGAGACATTTAGAAATCGTTGTGGCTCTTTAGATAGCAGTGTGAAATGTGATCCGTCTCATAAAATAAAGCAGTCAAATAATGAAAGTAATGAACTATCCATGTATTTCTTATTCCTAAGGCTTCTCTGCACGTTCCTTTGTAATAATGTTGTGCAGCAACTTTTTCTTTGATAGTTATTATCAGCGTCACTAAGCAAGTCCATCTGATATAATGTTTATAGAATGTATTTAACATGAGGAGGTCACCGTGCTGGAACTGCATCTCCACGTGCAGATAACGCTTCAGCAGGTCCAGAACCACAGACTTCATGTAGCCACGGATACCACTGCGGTACCTGGACACACACACACACACACACACACACACACACACACACACACACACACACACACACACACACACACACACACACACACACACACACACACACACACACACACACACACACACACACACACACGTGTTAATGTGTGTGTGGGCCCCAGGAGGGCTTATGAGGAGGAGGGAGAGGAGGAGGAGGAGGAGGAGGAGGAGGAGGAGGAGGAGGAGGAGGAGGAGGAGGAGCGGACCTCTGGACCAGCTGCACGATGCTCTGCGTGTTCATGAAGAACACCTCCCGGTCCGCCTTCCGCTGCAGCGTGGCCGCGTGGCTGTCCAGAACGTTGGCGATCTGGAGGAGGAGAACGTTTAGAGGAGAACGTTTAGAGGAGAACGTCAGCTAGAGGAGAACGTTAGCTAGAGGAGAACGTTAGCTAGAGGAGAACGTCAGCTAGAGGAGAACGTTAGCTAGAGGAGAACGTTAGCTAGAGGAGAACCTTAGCTAGAGCAGAACGTTAGCTAGAGGAGAACGTTAGCTAGAGGAGAACCTTAGCTAGAGCAGAACGTTAGCTAGAGGAGAACGTTAGCTAGAGCAGAACGTTAGCTAGAGGAGAACGTTAGCTAGAGGAGAACGTCAGCTAGAGGAGAACGTCCGCGATCTGGCTGCCAGGCTCCAGCGGTCAGGCTCCGGGTCTCACCCTCTGGCTGGGGAACTGGCAGAGCACGGAGGTGATGTTGCTGGCGTACTGGGCCATGACTTTGCGGACGGCCTTCTCCACGGCGGGCGGGACGCGGCCCGCCACGCTGGTCATGATGTCCTGCAGCTCCAGCAGCGGCAGCGAGGGGTCCCTGAGCGTCTTCATCAGGGTGGAGACCCACTGCTTCACCTGGGGGGAGAGCCACGCCACAGCCCGCTCAAGATGCTGCCCTGGCGGACATTACAACAGAACAAGTACAGCTACACCACCAGAGCCGGAAGTTACAACGTTTAGAGGAGAACGTTTAGAGGAGAACGTCAGCTAGAGGAGAACGTTAGCTAGAGGAGAACGTTAGCTAGAGGAGAACCTTAGCTAGAGCAGAACGTTAGCTAGAGGAGAACCTTAGCTAGAGCAGAACGTTAGCTAGAGGAGAACCTTAGCTAGTGCTTTTATCCAAAGTACAACTTTGTCAGAAGAAAGAGAAACAACCATAGATCGCTCTCGGTTCGGTGAGAATGTTCTTAGAAACCTGCTCACCTTGTTGCTGAAGTAGGGCTCGGCCAGGCAGTAGCCGTCCATCACCTTGCCCAGGTTCTCCAGCACGCTGTGGAACACCTGGTGGAGCTTCTCCCCCACGATGGGCAGAGGCTGCTGGGGGGGCAGGGGGGCGGTGTTGGGCTCCACCTGCGGGAGGAGGAGGTGGAGGAGGAGGACCCCAGGGTTACTCCACCAGGAGCACATGGAGGGGACCATCACTAGCATAGCGCTATCAGCTAGCACCTGGGGCAGACGTGATTCAATGTACAGATCATTTAGTTTATTAATCCATTAATAAACGAATTTCCCTTATTGCACCAGCTAATGAACGGTCTGTATTGGTGGGTTGTCTTCATGTTCATTTGAGAACATAAAGCGTGAACTCTGCCTCTGGAGGTTGATAGATAAAGGCCGTTCTCCTGGCAGCGCCCCCAGCGTCCTGGAGGGGTCGGAGGGCCTCACCAGGACGATGGAGCTGGGGTCGTCCAGCGTCATGCGGGCCACCACGCAGCCCGGGACCAGAACCGCGCCCGGACGCTTCACGAAGTGGATGCAGCCCGTCTCCGTCACCATCAGCGTCATCACCATCTTCATCACCTGGGGACACGGGGGTCTTCATCAACCAATCAGCATCCAACACAGCATCCAGCCCACATCGGGGAGGGATGGTCACCGCACAACTATATAAAGGTCCGTAAGATAGAGAGATCTATATCCCTTTATATCTATTTATGTATTTATAACTATATATACTGTATATATATATATATATATATATATATATATATATATATATATATATATATATATATATATATATATATATATATATATATATATATATATATATATATATATACATACATACATACATATACATATATATATATATATATATATACATACATATACACACACACATAAATATATACACAAACACACACACGTCTCACACACACACACGAGTAGTAGAAATGTAAATGTAACATAATAAATCATAAATAATAAAAATCCATTTCTAAACATGTCTGAGTGTCTCAAGTGTCCGAGCCCCCGCCTGTCTCTGCGGCCCCCACCTCGATCTCCCCGTAGCAGTCCCCCGCCGCCACGTGCGCGCCGTCCTCCACTAGGTAGTGCAGCAGCTTGCCAGCAGAGGGCGCCCTCAGCACGGTGGGGTCCCGCTCCTTCTCAAACACGCACGTCTTGTTGCCCACGGTGATGCGGTAGCTGGGGGCGGTTCAGGAAGAGAGAACACGTTAACGTAAAGAAAAACAATTCTACTAACAACCATGACAGTTATTTCCCCTTCAAGTTCAAGAACATTTGCCTTGGTTTACTGCTCATCCCTGATCAAGTAAAAAAAAAAACACAATTCTAGTAATAACTTAAAATAATGTTTTTTATTTTATAGAGCAGCTTTAAAAAAAAAGTAACTTTCCAAATTCCCTTTGTGGGATCAACAAACCCCCTCTAATGTTTATAATGTTTAATACCAGGTGTAGTACCTGTCCTCCACCTCCTTCATAGGTGGTGCAGCTGTGATGTAGTACCTGTCCTCCACCTCCTTCATAGGTGGTGCAGCTGTGATGTAGTACCTGTGCATCTCCTCCTTCATGTAGGTGGTGTAGCTGTGATGTAGTACCTGTCCACCTCCTCCTTCATGTAGGTGGTGTAGCTGTGATGTAGTACCTGTCCACCTCCTCCTTCATGTAGGTGGTGTAGCTGTGATGTAGTACCTGTCCACCTCCTCCTTCATGTAGGTGGTGTAGCTGTGATGTAGTACCTGTCCACCTCCTCCTTCATGTAGGTGGTGTAGCTGTGATGTAGTACCTGTGCACCTCCTCCTTCATGTAGGTGGTGTAGCTGTGATGTAGTACCTGTCCAGCTCCTCCTTCATGTAGGTGGTGTAGCTGTGATGTAGTACCTGTCCACCTCCTCCTTCATGTAGGTGGTGTAGCTGTGATGTAGTACCTGTCCACCTCCTCCTTCATGTAGGTGGTGTAGCTGTGATGTAGTACCTGTCCACCTCCTCCTTCATGTAGGTGGTGTAGCTGTTGCCGTCGTAGGACAGCAGCAGGCCGCCGTCACTCAGCCGGTGGACGTCGATCTCGATGTCCATGGCGTTCATGATCAGGACGTAGGTGGTGGGGGACTGGCGGGCCACCTGGGCTCGGGGTCAGAGGTCAGAGGTCAGGGGTCAGGGGTCAGGGGTCAGGGTTCCTTGATTCAGTACTTTGTTGTAGTGGATCGCCTCACGGTATGAGGAGGAACGAGGGCGCAGAGAGAGCACTCACAGTCAGGACGAACTTCACCCCTTCATAGATGAGCTCCACGCTGACCGAGTTCAGCAGACTGGCTGCTGGCAGCACCTGGCCCCTGGAGACGCATTGATCAGGGAACGCATTGATCAGGGAACGCATTGATCAGGGAACGCATTGATCAGGGAATGTATTGATCAGGGAACGCATTGATCAGGGAACGCATTGATCAGGGAATGCATTGATCAGGGAACGTATTGATCAGGGAACGTAATTATCAGGGAATGCATTGATCAGGGAATGCATTGATCAGGGAATGCATTGATCAGGGAATGCATTGATCAGGGAATGCATTGATCAGGGAATATATTGATCAGGCTAAACCTCTGAAGGTATTATAATAATATTGATTTTTCCTATAATTATAATTAATAAGACGGCACTCTCTTTCATGGTACATTATTAATATTAATATATAGATGAGACCTCTCCAGGGAGTGCAGGTAGTCGGCCATGCTCTTCCTGAAGCTGGCGTCGGCCACGTGCAGAGCTCCACACACGATCCCCAGCATGGTGTCCGGGCGCTCTGCCTGCAGACACAACCACACTCAGAGGAGGAGAACCCCGTCCTGCTGGACCTGCACCCCCCCGCTGTCAGCAGGCCCCAAAGCTCCAACAGGAAGAACCGTCCTACGGAACCTACTGGACCTCAACCCTCTCTGCTATAAGCTGGGCGGGAAGGTTCTAGTGCAGAAGGTTCTAGTGCAGAAGGTTCTCTACCTGAACCTTCTCTGCTATCAGCTGGTCCAGGAGGTTCTAGTCCAGACGGTTCTAGTCCAGACGGTTCTCTACCTGAACCTTCTCTGCTATGAGCTGGTCCAGGAGGTTCTAGTGCAGAAGGTTCTAGTCCAGGAGGTTCTAGTGCAGAAGGTTCTCTACCTGAACCTTCTCTGCTATCAGCTGGTCCAGCCAGCCGGTGTCGATGTCGTTGTTCCTGAAGCACTCTGTCTCCAGCAGCTTGATGAGGTACTCCACGGTGGTCCTGAAGTCCCCTCTGATGGACAGCTCCTTGAGGGCCACCACCATGTTCCTGAGGACCACCCAGGATTTAGAAGACCATCCAAACTTCTCCAAACAAGAGCCACGGTCAAATGGTGTGAGCTATATAAAAAGTTAATCTAATGGTACAATACCAACAAAATAAATAATAAAATGTGGTAGAAATGTCAATTATAACATTTCAGATGGTTGTTGATTTTTTATTATTTTGAATTTAGGACAGGGCCACCTAACTTAGGGATCCTAATTTAAGAAATTGCTAACTTCGGATAGTTCTGTAATCGCTAAATTCCTATCCTAAAAAAAGATAGGATTTCTTCCTAAGTTACTGAGTTACTTCCTAAGTTCTTCCTAAGTAATCTCCTTCTGTAATACCAAACCTCCTAATGGCCTTCCTATGTTACGATAGGATAGGGTTTCAGAGTTAGGAGTCTCTGTAATGAGCCCCCAGTAGGATATAATCAGATTAGCCATCGGGGTCAAATGAAATACTTTCACCAAGAGCTTAACGTAGTGGGGTTCAGGCTGGTGCCGTGCGCCCACTGCCCCCTGAGCTGCAGCTATTGCATTATGAGCAGTTACTTCACCCCACGAACCACTACACTAACCACTCCCACGACCACATCATCACTCAGAGCTACGTACGAGATGGCCTCCTCGCGGTTCTCCCCCCAGGAGAAGCAGTGTCCGAACTGGGAGTCGGCGAACTCGTGCAGCCCCCCGGTGGCGCCGACGCTGAAGTAGCCCCACACGTTCTTACTGCTGCGGAAGTTCAGCTCCTGCACCGTGCCCGAGCTGGGCTTGAAGCCCTGCAGGGAGAGCCAGAAGAGCAGGTCAGAGGTCGAGCAGAAGCACCCCGATAAATAAAGGACAGAAATATCACATTTAGTCATTGAGCAAATGCTTTCATCCAAAGTCTCCAACAAGACTTACAAGTCAGGGTGAGAACGATACGTTATGCGTTACAAAAGTTATAACGTAGGCCTGACGTTGCCCGGCCTATTCCCAAACGCGTGCCAGACTGAAACCTCTCAGTTCAGTTCCTATTTCCACGGGGTGTGGGAGAGAGTGTGAGGATGGCCAGGGTCACCAGCCTCACCTGACCCGAGTCAGAGTGATGTGACTCTGGGCTGGGGGGGGCTGCACACCTGGTGTGTATTGAGCTACAGGTGTCGCAGCCCCCCAGACGGAGGGTTACAGGGTCCGTGCTACACCTCACCTCGGTGGCTTTTACTGGACTCCTCCACCACGGACGCGGGGGTGATGTTGAAGCCGGTTTATTGTATGCTTTGAAGATAGATAATGCGTAGCCTGGTGCTCTTGCCATACAGAGATCGTTCAAACTTCTGTCTGCTGTCCACGTTTCTGTTGATATTGTGGATACTTCTTAATAAATGCAGTGTTGACATCACAAATCGCTGAAAGGTTGATATGCTTCAGCCGCCCTCTGAGCCTTGATGTGTTGTAGACAAAACGCAGCGACTGACGCTGCGTTCACACTACCTGCGTCAGCCGACGGACGGCCGAGGGCGTCTCTGACGCATACGGGACTAGTGTTTGTAGGCGCAGCCTGCAGCCAATCAAATGTGTGGATATAAATACAAAAGATCCTATCGATTCCACATCTCTTTAAAAAAATATAACGGACAGATTCTTCCTGTTTGTTATTGCAAAATGGATCCAGTATGGATCCAGTAGTCGCATGGAGTGTATTTGCATTACCACGATCTGATTGGCTGACGGATCCTACTCTGCCTGAAAAGTTTAACATTTCTCTACTTTTGACGCTGGCCACGGAGCCGACAGAACGGGAACGAAGGGGTGTTGCTTAGAATACTCCTAAGAGACCGTTCGGGAACCACGCCTATAGAGGTAAACAACCTTGATTAGTTTAAATGTAGGAGTCTACGTAGCGCGCTAAGAGTGAACGTTATCGGGAAACCGGGCCCAGGTCAGCTCACAGTGACACTAGAACCAGGTTCACTACCCCCACCAGACCTAAGGTCAGCTCACAGTGACACTAGAACCAGGTTCACTACCCCCACCAGACCTAAGGTCAGCTCACAGTGACACTAGAACCAGGTTCACTACCCCCACCAGACCTAAGGTCAGCTCACAGTGACACTAGAACCAGGTTCACTACCCCCACCAGACCTAAGGTCAGCTCACAGTGACACTAGAACCAGGTTCACTACCCCCACACGACCCCAGCTCACAGTGACACTAGAACCAGGTTCACTACCCCCACCAGACCCCAGCTCACAGTGACACTAGAACCAGGTTCACTACCCCCACCAGACCTAAGGTCAGCTCACAGTGACACTAGAACCAGGTTCACTACCCCCACCAGACCCCAGCTCACAGTGACACTAGAACCAGGTTCACTACCCCCACCAGACCTAAGGTCAGCTCACAGTGACAATAGAACCAGGTTCACTACCCCCACCAGACCTAAGGTCAGCTCACAGTGACACTAGAACCAGGTTCACTACCCCCACCAGACCTAAGTTCAGCTCACAGTGACACTAGAACCAGGTTCACTACCCCCACCAGACCTAAGGTCAGCTCACAGTGACACTAGAACCAGGTTCACTACCCCCACCAGACCTAAGGTCAGCTCACAGTGACACTAGAACCAGGTTCACTACCCCCACACGACCCCAGCTCACAGTGACACTAGAACCAGGTTTACTACCCCCACCAGACCTAAGGTCAGCTCACAGTGACACTAGAACCAGGTTCACTACCCCCACCAGACCTAAGGTCAGCTCACAGTGACACTAGAACCAGGTTCACTACCCCCACCAGACCTAAGGTCAGCTCACAGTGACACTAGAACCAGGTTCACTACCCCCACCAGACCTAAGGTCAGCTCACAGTGACACTAGAACCAGGTTCACTACCCCCACCAGACCCCAGCTCACAGTGACACTAGAACCAGGTTCACTACCCCCACACGACCCCAGCTCACAGTGACACTAGAACGGGGTTCACCTCGTCCGGGTTCTCGCTGGTGATGCGGGCTGCGATGACGTGCCCCCGGGGGGAGGGGACGCAGTCGGGGGCCTCAAAGTGGATTAGGGAGTCTCCCCAGGGGGTCTCCCCGTACAGCAGGCGGATGTCTTTGATCCGGAACAGGGGGATCCCCATCGCGATCTGGCGGAGACAGCAGAGGAAGAACAACTGAACGGGGTTCATCGGTTTTTGGCTTCTGACACAGAGTAGTGTTTTGAGAGAGAGAGCGAGAGAGAGCGAGAGCGAGAGCGAGAGCGAGAGCGAGAGCGAGAGCGAGAGAGAGAGAGAGAGAGAGAGAGAGAGAGAGAGAGAGAGAGACTAGGCCTGGTCATTCTGGGGGAGCCCACCTGCAGCTGTGCCGCCGGCAGGTTGACGTCGGCGATCATCTCGGTGCAGGGGTGCTCCACCTGGAGGCGGGGGTTCAGCTCCAGGAAGTGGAAGCTGCCGTCCTCTGAGAAGAGGTACTCCACCGTGCCCGCGCTGACGTAGCCCACCATCTTGGCCAGGCGCACCGCATGCTGCTCACACACACACCGAGGTCAGGGGTCAGGGGTCAGCCCGGGAGACAGACCCGTGGCTCAGGGGGAAGGGAGGGCTTGCAGGTTGCTGGTTCCATCCCCGGCTCCTCCTACGTGTCCCTGAGCCAGGCACCTTGCATGGCTGATGTGGCGTCGGTGTGACAACGTGTGTGTGAGTGGTTGAATGTGAGGAACTAAATGTGAAGCGCTTTAAGTGGCCAGAGGTTAGAAAGGTTAAATTCATTTTAACTTATAGCACGACGACGCTGGAACCCTCACCTGCTCCATCTGCTCAAAGGTCAGGGCGGCGGCCACGGTGGCGGGCGCCTCCTCGATGATCTTCTGGTGCCTCCTCTGGATGGAGCAGTCCCTCCCGAACAGGGAGATGGCGTTGCCGTACTGGTCGGCCAGGATCTGCACCTCCAGGTGGCGGGCGTGCTGAGCCAGCTGCATGATGAAGATAGGGGAGCCCGGAACCTCCGCCTGGACCTGGGGCGACAAGACACTAGCATGAACCTCCGCCTGGACAACAAGACACTAGCATGAACCTCCGCCTGGACCTGGGGCAACAAGACACTAGCATGAACCTCCCCCTGGACCTGGACAACAAGACACTAGCATGAACCTCCGCCTGGACCTGGGACAACAAGACACTAGCATGAACCTCCCCCTGGACCTGGGACGACAAGACACTAGCATGAACCTCCCCCTGGACCTGGGACAACAAGACACTAGCATGAACCTCCGCCTGGACCTGGGACAACAAGACACTAGCATGAACCTCCCCCTGGACCTGGGACAACACGACACTAGCATGAACCTCCGCCTGGACCTGGGGCAACAAGACACTAGCATGAACCCCCGCCTGGACCTGGGACAACAAGACACTAGCATGAACCTCCGCCTGGACAACAAGACACTAGCGTGAACCTCCCCCTGGACCTGGGACAACAAGACACTAGCATGAACCTCCGCCTGGACAACAAGACACTAGCATGAACCTCCGCCTGGACAACAAGACACTAGCATGAACCTCCGCCTGGACAACAAGACACTAGCATGAACCTCCGCCTGGACAACAAGACACTAGCATGAACCTCCGCCTGGACAACAAGACACTAGCATGAACCTCCCCCTGGACCTGGGACAACAAGACACTAGCATGAACCTCCGCCTGGACAACAAGACACTAGCATGAACCTCCGCCTGGACCTGGGGCGACAAGACACTAGCATGAACCTCCGCCTGGACCTGGGACGACAAAACACTAGCATGAACCTCCCCCTGGACCTGGGACAACAAGACACTAGCATGAACCTCCCCCTGGACCTGGGACAACAAGACACTAGCATGAACCTCCCCCTGGACCTGGGACAACAAGACACTAGCATGAACCCCCGCCTGGACAACAAGACACTAGCATGAACCCCCGCCTGGACCTGCCTGGACCTGGGACGTCAAGACACTAGCATGAACCTCCGCCTGGACAACAAGACACGAGCATGAACCTCCGCCTGGACCTGGGACAACAAGACACTAGCATGAACCTCCGCCTGGACCTGGGACAACAAGACACTAGCATGAACCTCCCCCTGGACCTGGGACAACAAGACACTAGCATGAACCTCCGCCTGGACCTGAGACAACAAGACACTAGCATGAACCCCCGCCTGGACCTGGGACAACAAGACACTAGCATGAACCTCCGCCTGGACCTGGGACAACAAGACACTAGCATGAACCTCCGCCTGGACCTGGGACAACAAGACACTAGCATGAACCCCCGCCTGGACCTGGGACAACAAGACACTAGCATGAACCTCCGCCTGGACAACAAGACACTAGCATGAACCTCCCCCTGGACAACAAGACACTAGCATGAACCTCCCCCTGGACAACAAGACACTAGCATGAACCTCCCCCTGGACCTGGGACAACAAGACACTAGCATGAACCTCCGCCTGGACCTGGGACAACAAGACACTAGCATGAACCCCCGCCTGGACCTGGGACAACAAGACACTAGCATGAACCTCCGCCTGGACAACAAGACACTAGCATGAACCTCCGCCTGGACAACAAGACACTAGCATGAACCTCCCCCTGGACAACAAGACACTAGCATGAACCTCCCCCTGGACAACAAGACACTAGCATGAACCTCCCCCTGGACAACAAGACACTAGCATGAACCTCCCCCTGGACAACAAGACACTAGCATGAACCTCCCCCTGGACAACAAGACACTAGCATGAACCTCCGCCTGGACAACAAGACACTAGCATGAACCTCCGCCTGGACAACAAGACACTAGCATGAACCTCCCCCTGGACAACAAGACACTAGCATGAACCTCCCCCTGGACAACAAGACACTAGCATGAACCCCCGCCTGGACCTGGGACAACAAGACGCACATATATATATATATATATATAAATACACACTTCTATATATCTACAGCTATCTATCTATCTACAGCTATCTATCTATCTGTTCTTTGTCTTCACATCTATATCTAAAGATAGATATAGATCAATATATATATATATATATATATATATATATAGAGATATTAGGGTTAGATATCATATCTATAGATCTAGATATGATATCTATAAATATGACGGTTCTTTGTTCAGTAAGGTTAAGTCCCCCTGTTGTTTCTTAGTTTTCTTTTGTACAGTTGCCCCAACGCTGCCCCTTTCGTTGCTCATCTCTCAGACATGGTGGACAGTGGGAGTACTGCGCCGTGGTGCGAGGCGGTGGACAGTGGGAGTACTGCGCCGTGGTGCGAGGCGGTGGACAGTGGGAGTACTGCGCCGTGGTGCGAGGCGGTGGACAGTGGGAGTACTGCGCCGTGGTGCGAGGCGGTGGACAGAGGGAGTACTGCGCCGTGGTGCGAGGCGGTGGACAGAGGGAGTACTGGGCCGTGGTGCGAGGCGGTGGACAGAGGGAGTACTGCGCCGGAGTGCGAGGCGGTGGACAGAGGGAGTACTGCGCCGGAGTGCGAGGCGGTGGACAGAGGGAGTACTGCGCCGTGGTGCGAGGCGGTGGTCCAGACCTGTCGGTAGAGGTTGGGGAAGTCCTCCACGCTCTCCACCTTCCGGATTCCCTTCCCTCCTCCGCCCTCCGACGCCTTGATGACCACGGGGTAGCCGATCCGCTCCGCCCCCTGGGGGAGAACCGTGGAGATGAAGAGGCTGATCCAGATCACCTCAGATAAGAGCTAAGAGCTATCATATACACTAGTGTCATTAAAGGTGAGGTAGGTACGATTTAAGAACTATTACATGTATATACTAGTGTTAATAAGGTGAGTTAGGTAAGAGTTAAGAGATATTATATATATATATACTAATGCTATTAAAGGTGAGGTAGGTGATTTGAGAGCTATTATAAATACACTAGTGATATTAAAGGTGAGCGGTCAGCTCCTGGGTCGATTCTGACCAATCAGGATCTCTCCCCCCCCCCCTGTCCTACAGCAGCTTTAACCCGGTGTCTCCAGTCTTACCGCCAGCCCGTCGTCGACGTCACGGACGCAGCCGTGGGCGTAGACCTCTGGGGGCACGCTGATGACCTCCCCCTGGAGCTGGTCCTCCTCGGTCCAGTCCACCCTCAGACCTAGACCCCCGCCCCCCAGAGACAGACTCAGTCAGACCTGGACCCCCACCCAGAGACACTCAGTCAGACCTGGACCCCGACCCAGAGACAGACTCAGTCAGACCTGGACCCCCACCCAGAGACAGACTCAGTCAGACCTGAACCCCCACCCAGAGACGGACTCAGTCAGACCTGGACCCCCAACCAGAGACAGACTCAGTCAGACCTGAACCCCCACCCAGAGACGGACTGAGTTTAAGACTTGCTTGAGATAACTACCAATATACTTCTTTAATTCAATTCAATTTTATTTGTATAGCCCTTAATCACCATTACAGTCTCAAAGGGCTTAACAGGCCAAATATTTGTGACACCCCCCTTTACCCATGCCCCCACACGGGCAAGAAAAAACTCCCTTGAATCAGCAAGGAAGAAATCTTGAGAAGAAACGCAGTGTAGGGGATCCCTTCTTCCAGGGATGGTCAGGAGTGCAATGGGTGCCACAAATGGCATACAGGTAAATACATGCACATCATATTAAAATGGTGATGGGGTTCTGGCCGGTTATCCATGAGGAGAGTCCAGGCATCCATTCTTTAAAGAGGAGATATTGGGTAGGTGTGTGGTGGATCCATCGCTCTAGCTCTGGCTATGTTTCATAGCCAGAGCTAGCTATCTTTGTTCTAGCTGTCTGTTGTATTCGGGGAACGGGTTAACCTAGTGATGGTTAGTGCTGGGCACTTGGTTCTACGAACCTCCTTACTGTACCCACAGAGATATATTGTTGTTTCTCTTTCTTCTCACTAATGTACTGCTTGTAAGTAGTTCTGGATGACAGCGTCCCTAAAGGCTAGAGGCCCTTAGTGTAAAAGTGAAAGTAACTCACCTGATCCGCTCCAGGGCAGCGTCGGGATGTCTGCACTCTGGGCCACGATGGCGGAGGCCACCTTGTCCCCCAGCGCCCACATGGCCTTACTGGACGGGCCTGCACAGAACGCGTCCCCATGGCAACCGTCAGACAACCGTTTGAAACCAGTCCCTCCACAACACCCCAAACCAGAATCAACAGGAACAACAGGTCCTCCCCACGCGCCCGGGCTCTGTGAGCGTCTTACCCAGGAACGAGATCCCGGCCTTGTCCAGCAGCTCTGGAAGTTTGGGGTTCTCCGAGGCGTGACCCCAGCCGGCCCAGACGGCCTGGGGGGAGACGAACGCAGAGCCTCAGTACCGCCGAGTTCTGTCCAACAACACTGATCACTGTGGCTGTGAGGAACGATGAGCTCTACCTGGACCGGGATCCTCTTGGCGATGTCCACGATCAGCTCTACGTTGGCGTAGTTGTTGTTGTTGGGGCCCCCCGGCACGGGCACATAGTGGTCCGCCATTTTGATGTACTCTACAAAGAAACGCGTGTTATTCCCCGGGTCAAAGAGAAGAGGTTCTTACCACACCTCGGTGTTTATCACCCAGCTTGGGTCTGTCTCACCGGCGGGGAAACGACACGACCCAAACATGACGTAACGTACCGAACCGAAGCTCATCGTTACCTGCATTGGCCTTCAGGTCCTCAGGCGTAACCATGACGACGAAGCGAATGGTCCTCTCGTTGCGGAACATCTCGTAGGACCAGCGCCGGATGGACCGCATGCACTTCACCGCCGCGATGCCGTTGTTAGCGATCAGCACCTGGAACGCCCCGAGGGTGCGGAGAGAGGAGACATGGTGGAGTTATTTAGCATGCACTAAAAGAACAGCTCCAAGATACTGAAGCCAGGGCAGAGAGCCGAGACCACGCTACCTTCTCGATGACCCGGTGGCCGCCGAAGCGGGTCACGAACTCTGCAGGCGAGGCCACGGTGAAGTCGCGCTGCAGATCCATCTTCTTGTGTTCACGTCCTTTCTTCACCAGGTGGAGGCCGGACATGCTAGGCCTGAAGAACACAGAGGGTTTATTAGTGCTACTACCTGGTTCACAGACTGATACATCCACATCACCATAGTTCTACATCTCAATGAGTGTTGATCCAAGAACAGGTTGAGGATCCAGCAGCTGCAGATAAACCGAAGCCCAGGTGAAGATCTGTCCACCTTTTGTTTTGAGGCCTACATAAGGTCGCTGAATAATAACGATAGTCCAAGACCATAGTCCAAGACTCGAGTCCAGGACTACACTCGTCTTGGACTTCAGCGGTCAACACATTTCTGAGTCACATGGAGAGAATCTGACTTGTTTATCTTGAGCTAAACAATGCCATCACTGCAGGTTTATAGGACAGCGGGAGAGGCTTCCAACACTGACGGCTTCTAAACAAGCTTTCAGTTCATGCTCAGAGCCTCACACCTGATTTGAACTTCAGACTTAAATCTCCTATTTCAAACTTTGTACACTTGAGATTAAAAAGATAACCTTCCCAGTTGTTGCTTGACTCATTTCCTTCCTCTTAAGCATGAAAGAACAAGATATCCATTCATTTCAACATCGTTCTACTCTGTCAACACACGTCTGTTCTTGTACACATTATGGGGAACAGTGTGTGTATTCCTTGTGTTGGCATGCATTCAGATATAGTGAATGCTGCAGGGGAATTACTGTTAGAGTAGCCGTATAGTTCCCCTGTTAATCTGCTTCACTTCCTACTCTCAAATTGTTGGAGCCTTTGTTTTCCTTCAGACCTCCACGTGCAGCGTCAAACCTCTACCTGTTACATAACAACAACACACCACGCACGTGCACGTCCTGTCGCCCCCTACCCCTCACACCATATGGAATGAAATGCAGAGGATTTTGCCTACGTGCTGCTTTGTGTTTTGCCAGCCACAGAATCATAAAGGCTACGTACACAAACAAACAAAGGAAGGAAGTGCAGTTCAACCATTTGGGTTTAAAAGGAACCAACCTTTAGGGCACTGAAGCCAGTTGAACCCTGGCCTGTCCTGCCGTCTCCATAGTACAGCGCCATGCAGACTTCACCGGTGCAATTAACACGTAGGACACAACGATAACAGGACTGACGGACTGAGGGCCGGCCCCTAGGCTGTGCGGCTCAGCTGCTCCCTCCCAGTGAGGTTACTCCCTGGCAGAGCTCTGGGGAGGCAGACACGCACGTGTCGGGGCCTACCCTATCACAGGCAAGGTAAACACACCCTCAGGCCAGCCAAGGAACACCACTTAAAAACCAAATGACTGAAGAAGAGAACAGATTGGTGCTTCCCTTTCGATAATCCCCTCAGTAAACCAACAGAGCAGAAGACGTGTGGAGAAGGATCCCACCTGTACAGGTACATACATTTATATTTACTATTTTGACCTTGAGGTTCAAAACAATCCCACAAGATCTCTATTGAGAATACTGTAATATGAGGACAGGAATACGCAGTTCAAGAACTAAACCTCGTTACGTTGCCCCCTCTGTGAGGGTGGTAACATGTCACTCCAACACCGAGGCAAACAGAACGTCCCTCCGTCATTCAGACGGTCAGTGCAACAAAACAGACCAGAGGATGAATGAATGAAATAAAATAAAGAATGGAGAGCAGAAAGCAAGGCAGGCTTCAGCTCTTCATCTATTGCAGACTATAAGAGGGCAAAAAAGTACATACCATGTTTGTGTGTTTAATACAATGTGTTTCTGTCCAGCGGTAACGTGAACCTGCCAGACTCGGACCTCGTTTGAACGGCATGGAGAGACGTTCCAATTATAGCGCACAGAAGTGTGCGGCATGCGACAATAACAACGCTCAGAGAGGACACGCAGACGACACGCAGCCAGCCGACTGCAGGACGCTTGGGACAGACTGAGGACCATCAGACACGTCAACTCTCCAACACACAGTCGCACACAACCCGCCGCACACAACCACACCCACACAGCTCTTCAGGTTGCTGATTCAAGTTGGATTTTAGCCACATCTAGGGTGGGTGGGGTAGGGGTGGTGTAGGGGTGGTGTAGGGGTGGTGTGTGTGTGTTTGGGGGGGGGGGGTGCTTACTTCATCACAGAGCTTGCCCGTGGCGGGGCTGTGCAGGTCAGCCGCGGGGTGGTGGAGGTGGAGGTGGAGGTGGAGGTGGAGGTGGAGCTGGAGGTGGAGCTGGAGGTGGAGGTGGAGCTGGAGGTGGAGGTGGACGGGGGCTGGGAGGGACCTGACGGGGGCTGGGAGGGACCTGACGGGGGCTTGGCGACTAGAGGCCCGTCATCATCGGAGGAGTTGTCCTCGGACGCTCCCAGGATGAAGGCCAGTTTGGGCCGGGGACACTTGAACGCCATCAGGGGGCGGAGTGCGGCGGTCGGCCGGCTCTCGGCCTCCCCTCCGCCGGGGGTCTGCTCCGGGCGGGGGTCTCCTACCGGCGCTCCTGAGGCCCCTGGAGGCTGGGGAGCGGCACCTGTCGCCGCGCCGCCCACCTGAGAGCCGCGGTCCTCCGGGCCAGCAGGGGCAGCGGTGCTGCGTGTGGCGGCGGGCTGCTGGGGCTGGTCCTCCGGTCCAGGGGGGGCAGCGGTGCTGCGTGTGGCGGCGGGCTGCTGGGGCTGTTCCTCCGGTCCAGGGGGGGCAGCGGTGCTGCGTGTGGCGGCGGGCTGCTGGGGCTGGTCCTCCGGTCCAGGGGGGGCAGCGGTGCTGCGTGTGGCGGCTGGCTGCTGGGGCTGGTCCTCCGGGCCAGCGGGGGCGTGTGCGTCAGCGGGCAGCTCCTCGGGCACCGCAGCGGAGGCTTGTTCTCCTCCAGGCATCCCTGCCTTGGCCTCGGGGTGCGACCGCCAGCGTAGGAACAAGAGCACGAGCGCGACTAATCCCAGCAGGGCGAGAGGCAGCATTCAACGGCAGCCGCTCTGTACTGCAGGGAGAGCGCAGAGACTGGATCAGATACACGTGTTCACAGACTCTGAACGGACCTGTGTGTCTGCGTCCCAGCCTTCGATGAGGGACTATCTTCTGGGTCAGGGAGGGGGTTGGTCTGCTAACCTAATGTGTGACTGCGGTGATCTTCTAAGGGACTGGGGAACCGTTGATATGCGGCAGCTGACAGGAGAGCCTTGTGGGATAAAGGTCAACACTTAGGCACGGGGGTGAGCTAGAGATTAGTGGAGGTGGACACAGCACAGATATGAGCCACACAGACGACTTGGACCCTTGGAAATAAAGTGAGCGCCGATAATAACATCAAACAAATGGGGTGTTGGTGATGGCTGACGCCCAGCCTGACTAGAGGCTTGGCTGAGGTGAGCCCAGTTCCTCTTCATGTTGAGGACAAACACAGCAATTAATTTGTCTCGTTGATAAGATGCCTCTCCATAAAACGGTTCCTATCAGATGGCGGTTAGTCTAACCTGCATCAGTGCCTCTTAGGAGGTCATCAAAACAATACATTTGACTGTGGGCTTTTTAAAGGAGAGGCATTATGGTCAATTCAGACATAAAAATAAATTAGATTATTAGAGAATGTTAAAATGTCAAACTAATAGGCAAAACCTCTTCAGTTCATTGCGGGTCACACTGCCGGCTTGACAGGAGAGATAACTTAACTGTGACAGTAATGATGCAATCCTGCATAACTTTAACAAACTCATCACTTTAGTTTGAAACCCAGGTATTTGTATACTTTATTAAGATGCATTATGATAGCAATAACTTAATGAAAACAATTGTACCTATTTCTTGCATATGATATGTCCATGGGACAACTTAAATGTACACAGGTATTAGGAGTGCTGAACTTAGCATTGCTTGAGCAGCTACAGCACAGGGAAGCCTTGACTAGTTAACTAGTTAAATACAGCTTAACAAGTTCAAGTTCACATGTGAACAACATGTGGGAGCGTGTTGTTGACAGCCGGAAACGACAGCTATAAAGACTCTGGCTAAGCGCTCTTAACGTGCAATAGCGGACCTAGTTTGACCTGAGCCTCATTCTAGTCCACTTGTAACTGCGTCTCTCTGAAGAACCTCCAGGTTCACTGAACAACCGATCAGAGTTTCTCTATCGAAGATCTCATGATTGTTTCCAGGAAGGTCTATAATCACCTACCGTTAAGAACAGTTCCAGGCCGCCCATGCCTGAGGGGATCTGGTAAACATGTGGACGTTCACTAGCCGGAGGCGATGGGGGGGGGGGCTTCCTGAGCGAGAGAACCGCCCCCAAAGTAGGCGTGGTGTGGGCAGGGATGCAATCAAGGATTACCTTCCTTGAGTAATTATTATCAAGTAAAAAGAGCATCCAACTTGTAGATACAGGTTGAGTCCACTATGCACACTAAATGTTAGCTGTCGCCTGCCGTTCAATTCAAATCGGTTTCAAAGTGTTCACGGGATACTTTGGAAACAGAACAACCTTGCAGAAAAACATTGCCAGTCCTAAGATTTTTGCATTTTCCAAAAGTGTTCGTCAAGACTGACTTAGCCATGGGTTGTAAAAATGGGACTCTTTACATCGATGTCTTCCATCCCACATGCCTTGAACGCACCAGCAGCCTTGGGGGCGGGTCCATGGGCGGTGCCAGGGGCGGAGCAGACGCAGACACTGTCTCCGGTCTCGCGGGAACCAGCAGAAACGCGCCAAAATAGGAACACAGAACCAGCGCTGTCAGAGCGGCTAATGGCGGACCACAACACGGCTATGTTATCTAAATAATTGACTCTTTTGTTTTGCCGTTACGATAACATCTACGAAACGGTGGACTTCATTTCGTGGACTTCATAACTTGGAAGAGCGAGGATGGTTTATCAGAACACCGGACGGTACCGGGCCGACCGTGGACCTGGAGGGGGGGCAGATCAGGACCACCAGCAGTAAGTCTCCTCAGACCACCGAACTGCGTATCAGACCTTTAAGGCTCCTCAGACCACCACACTGCGTATCAGACCTTTAAGGCTCCTCAGACCTCCGCCTGAACACCATTCAGTTCAATTCTGAAGTTCACCATCAGACAAATCCGATTAAACGCAACGTTATGTATCGATTCGCTTTTCGTTCAATATAGCAATAAAAACGGATTCACAAGCGAATCAACCATATCCAGTAGGAACAAGAACAAGAGATTGGTTGAAAACAGCACTAAACACCAGGGTCAATACAATACACAACACAACGTGCTTAACAAGGAAACACAACAGGAACAATAAATACATTTCTTGTAGAGAGAGAAGTGGTACAGAGCAGGGCACGGCTGACAGGACGCGTCACCAGGTAGATGACACCTTCAGTGATCACCAGGAGAACGCTAAGATACAAAGGTTTGCTTTAGGGTGCTGTTGAATCGTGTGGACAGGTTGTGAAGCCTTCAGTCCTCCAGTCCGTCTCTTCCAGAGGGGTTCTGCTCCATAGACGGTGAGGACGTTTGTCCTCTCCTCAGACACACAGAGGTCATGATGATCCTACCACCAGGGGGTCTGTGATGATGATCCTACCACCAGGGGGTCTGTGGTGATGATCCTACCACCAGGGGGTCTGTGGTGATGATCCTACCACCAGGGGGTCTGTGGTGATGATCCTACCACTAGGGGGTCTGTGGTGATGATCCTACCACCAGGGGGTCTGTGGTGATGATCCTACCACCAGGGGGTCTGTGGTGATGATCCTACCACCAGGGGGTCTGTGGTGATGATCCTACCACCAGGGGGTCTGTGGTGATGATCCTACCACCAGGGGGTCTGTGGTGATGATCCTACCACCAGGGGGTCTGTGGTGATGATCCTACCACCAGGGGGTCTGTGGTGATGATCCTACCACCAGGGGGTCTGTGGTGATGATCCTACCACCAGGGGGTCTGTGGTGATGATCCTAACACCAGGGGGTCTGTGTGTTCTCAGGGATGATAACTCGGCGGCCAAGCGGCTGGAGCGAAGTCAGTTCACCGACGAGATGGACGCCCGCTTCGGCTTCGACCGGATGAAGGAGCCGGGAGAGAAGACAGGCTGGCTGCTCAACATGCACCCGGTACGTCCACGACCCCCCACTCTGTGACCACTAACCAGGTTATCTAGTAGGACCCCCTCCTAACCAGGTTAGCTAGTAGGACCCCCCTCCTAACCAGGTTATCTAGTAGGGCCCCCTCCTAACCAGGTTATCTAGTAGGGCCACCTCCTAACCAGGTTATCTAGTAGGACCCCCTCCTAACCAGGTTATCTAGTAGGAACCCCCTCCTAACCAGGTTATCTAGTAGGTCCCCCCTCCTAACCAGGTTATCTACTTTTTTTGTGTTCCCGTCTTCATTGCTACCACTTCCATAGTGTGTGTATAGATATTGTTTTGTTGATTGTCTTGTAGTTTTACTCATATTTAACATTTTACATCTCTTCGTTTCATTTATATTACTGTCCTGTACCGGCTGCTGTGAGTCCAGGTGCGAGGCTAACCTGCCTTGTAGGAAGTGTCTGGGTGGTATTCCTGTGTGCGTCTGCTTGAGGTGGACGTTAATGACTCCTGGATCCGTTTCTCTGCTGCAGACTGAGATCCTGGACGAGGACAAACGACTGGTCGGTGCTGTGGATTACTACTTCATCCAGGAGGACGGAAGTCGCTTCAAGGTGATTTGATGCTGCAGTTTGTTGAATGCACTGCAGATAGCTAAGTCCTCGCCATCGATTACCGTACAGTGCCTCATGTGTATTCCTGCTTTCTTCTTCTGCCTGCAGGCCGCACTCCCCTTCAAGCCCTACTTCTACATAGCCACTAAAAAGGTGAGTGAAAGTCTCCTGATAGGCCTCTTTGATGAAGCAGATAGTCATTAAGCTATTGAGCATAATAAACATTAAGCATTCTAAGATATTAAGAATATTTAGAGTAAGAATGATCTCGTCCTCCCCCAGAACTGTGAGAGGGAGGTAATCTCCTACCTCTCCAAGAAGTACCAGGGCAGGCTGTCCAAGCTGGAGGTGATCTCCAAGGAGGACCTGGACCTGGTGAGTACGGCCCCTGAGTTCGGCCCCTGAGGGCCACGCTGTCACCAGTCGGCCCAGTCCAGGTCTGACGGGTGTTTGTGTCCCCAGCCCAACCACCTGGTGGGCCTGAAGAGGAGCTACGTCAAGCTGTCCTTCAGCACGATGGACGACCTCACCAGGGTCCGCCGGGAGATCGCTCCTGCCGTCCGGAAGAACCGGGAGCGGGAGCAGTCCAACGACGCCTACACCACCATGCTGTCCAGGTACCGAGACCGAGACCGCACGGCCACACGGGGTTCCCCTGGCCCCGCTGTTCCTATGATCCCTGGGTTCTGCTCCTCTGACCCGTGGTTCCTCTGACCCGTGGTTTTGCTCCTCTGACCCGTGGTTCTGCTCCTCTGACCCGTGGTTCCTCTGACCCGTGGTTCTGCTCCTCTGACCCGTGGTTCTGCTCCTCTGACCCGTGGTTCTGCTCCTCTGACCCGTGGGTTCTCTGGTTCTGCTCCTCTGACCCGTGGGTTCTCTGGTTCTGCTCCTCTGACCCGTGGTTCTGCTCCTCTGACCCGTGGGTTCTCTGGTTCTGCTCCTCTGACCCGTGGTTCTGCTCCTCTGACCCGTGGTTCTGCTCCTCTGACCCGTGGTTCCTCTGACCCGTGGGTTCTCTGGTTCTGCTCCTCTGACCCGTGGGTTCTCTGGTTCTGCTCCTCTGACCCGTGGGTTCTCTGGTTCTGCTCCTCTGACCCGTGGTTCTGCTCCTCTGACCCGTGGGTTCTCTGGTTCTGCTCCTCTGACCCGTGGTTCTGCTCCTCTGACCCGTGGTTCTGCTCCTCTGACCCGTGGTTCCTCTGACCCGTGGGTTCTCTGGTTCTGCTCCTCTGACCCGTGGGTTCTCTGGTTCTGCTCCTCTGACCCGTGGGTTCTCTGGTTCTGCTCCTCTGACCCGTGGTTCTGCTCCTCTGACCCGTGGTTCTGCTCCTCTGTCCCGTGGTTCTGCTCCTCTGACCCGTGGTTCCTCTGACCCGTGGGTTCTCTGGTTCTGCTCCTCTGACCCGTGGTTCTGCTCCTCTGACCCGTGGTTCTGCTCCTCTGACCCGTGGTTCTGCTCCTCTGACCCGTGGTTCCTCTGACCCGTGGGTTCTCTGGTCCTGCTCCTCTGACCCGTGGGTTCTCTGGTTCTGCTCCTCAGTGCCATGGCGGGCGGCAGCGTGACGATGGAGGAGGAGGATGGGCGCTACAAGAAGATGTCGGACCAGCTGGACAACGTGGTGGACATGAGGGAGTACGACGTGCCCTACCACGTCCGGGTGTCCATCGACCTGAAGATCCACGTGGTGAGGCCCGGTTCCGTTCAGCTCTCCTGTGGGGACGCTCTGGGTGCTCTGGGTGTTCTGACGCTCCGTCCTCTCCTCAGGCCCACTGGTACAACGTCCGGTACCGCGGCACCGCCTACCCTCCGGAGATCGTCCGCCGGGACGACCTGGTCGAGCGACCCGTAAGAACCCCTGCTGCAGCTCCGTACCTCGTCCTCGCATCGGGTTCGTTCCCCGGTGGGCCTCACGTGTGTCTCTGCTCTTCCGTAGGACCCGGTCGTTCTGGCCTTCGACATCGAGACCACCAAGCTGCCTCTGAAGTTCCCGGACGCAGAGACGGACCAGATCATGATGATCTCCTACATGATCGACGGACAGGTGTGGGCTCACTTCACGGCTGCTCTCCCCCTCTTGTACTCTGTCCGTGCCTTCAGAGGTCCTGCTCTCCACCACTGGCGTTAACCCGTCTTGTTTTGAAGGGCTTCCTCATCACAAACCGAGAGATCGTGTCCGAGGACATCGAGGACTTTGAGTTCACTCCCAAGCCCGAATACGAAGGCCCCTTCACCGTCTTCAACGAGGCCGATGAGGTATGGCCAATGAAACGGATGAAGTTCTCAGCAGCTTGTTTAAAGCCTTACTCTAGTGTAACACATAGTCTGAACAGTGTTTAAAGCCTTATTCCAGTGTAACGCTAGCCTTATTCCAGTGTGACGCTAGCCTTATTCCAGTGTGACGCTAGCCTTATTCCAGTGTGACGCTAGCCTTATTCCAGTGTAACGCTAGCCTTATTCCAGTGTGACGCTAGCCTTATTCCAGTGTGACGCTAGCCTTATTCCAGTGTGACGCTAGCCTTATTCCAGTGTGACGCTAGCCTTATTCCAGTGTAACGCTAGCCTTATTCCAGTGTGACGCTAGCCTTATTCCAGTGTAACGCTAGCCTTACTCCAGTGTGACGCTAGCCTTATTCCAGTGTAACGCTAGCCTTATTCCAGTGTAACGCTAGCCTTATTCCAGTGTAACGCTAGCCTTACTCCAGTGTAACGCTAGCCTTATTCCAGTGTAACGCTAGCCTTACTCCAGTGTAACGCTAGCCTTATTCCAGTGTAACGCTAGCCTTATTCCAGTGTAACGCTAGCCTTATTCCAGTGTAACGCTAGCCTTATTCCAGTGTGACGCTAGCCTTATTCCAGTGTAACGCTAGCCTTATTCCAGTGTGACGCTAGCCTTATTCCAGTGTAACGCTAGCCTTATTCCAGTGTAACGCTAGCCTTATTCCAGTGTAACGCTAGCCTTACTCCAGTGTAACGCTAGCCTTATTCCAGTGTAACGCTAGCCTTATTCCAGTGTGACGCTAGCCTTATTCCAGTGTGACGCTAGCCTTATTCCAGTGTGACGCTAGCCTTATTCCAGTGTAACGCTAGTCTTATTCCAGTGTAACGCTAGCCTTACTCCAGTGTAACGCTAGCCTTACTCCAGTGTAACGCTAGCCTTATTCCAGTGTGACGCTAGCCTTACTCCAGTGTAACGCTAGCCTTATTCCAGTGTAACGCTAGCCTTATTCCAGTGTAACGCTAGCCTTATTCCAGTGTAACGCTAGCCTTATTCCAGTGTGACGCTAGCCTTATTCCAGTGTGACGCTAGCCCTATTCCAGTGTAACGCTAGCCTTATTCCAGTGTGACGCTAGCCTTATTCCAGTGTAACGCTAGCCTTATTCCAGTGTAACGCTAGCCTTACTCCAGTGTAACGCTAGCCTTATTCCAGTGTAACGTGGTCCACTGCATGTGATCTCTCCTCCAGGCAGCACTCATTCAGCGGTTCTTCGATCACGTTCTAGAGACCAAGCCCAACATCTTTGTCACGTACAACGGGGACTTCTTTGATTGGTGAGCTCAGACAAGCTCCCTGCGTACCCCTCGACTCCCTCCCCTCCCCGGTCCCCCCCGATGCCTTGCTCCTGTACCCCCTCCCCGGTCCCTCCTGATGCCTTGCTCCTGTACCCCCTCCCCGGTCCCTCCTGATGCCTTGCTCCTGTACCCCCTCCCCGGTCCCTCCTGATGCCTTGCTCCTGTTCCCTCCTGATGCCTTGCTCCTGTTCCCTCCTGATGCCTTGCTCCTGTACCCCCTCCCCGGTCCCTCCTGATGCCTTGCTCCTGTACCCCCTCCCCGGGTTCTCTCCTGATGCCTTGCTCCTGTACCCCCTCCCCGGGTTCTCTCCTGATGCCTTGCTCCTGTACCCCCTCCCCGGTCCCTCCTGATGCCTTGCTCCTGTTCCCTCCTGATGCCTTGCTCCTGTTCCCTCCTGATGCCTTGCTCCTGTACCCCCTCCCCGGTCCCTCCTGATGCCTTGCTCCTGTTCCCTCCTGATGCCTTGCTCCTGTTCCCTCCTGATGCCTTGCTCCTGTACCCCCTCCCCGGTCCCTCCTGATGCCTTGCTCCTGTACCCCCTCCCGGGTTCTCTCCTGATGCCTTGCTCCTGTACCCCCTCCCGGGTCCCTCCTGATGCCTTGCTCCTGTACCCCCTCCCCGGGTTCTCTCCAGGCCCTTTGTGGAGACCCGGGCGCTGCAGCACGGCCTCACCATGTACAAGGAGATCGGCTTCCAGAAGGACAACCAGGGGGAGTACAAGTCCTCGCAGGCCATCCACATGGACAGCTTCAGGTGGGCTCCGCCTGCTGCTGGGACACGAGGCTCCAGACCCTCCTAGAGCTCTGATAGGCTGCCAGTCGGAAGGCAGGGAAGGCCAGGTTGTGGCCACGCTTTTATCCAAAGGAACTTACAATAAGTACATTAGTCAGAAGAAAGAGAAACAACAATATAACACTGTGGGTACAGTAAGAAGGTTCATAGAACCAAGTGCCAAGCACTAACCATCACTAGGTTAACCCACTCCCCGTATACAACAGAGATAGCTAGGGTAAGATGCTACACAATGCTAAGTACTGTTTTAAGGGCCGGGACGTACAACATACAACGTGTCACAGGGCTGTGGGCGAGGTGGGGCGGCTATGCAGAGTCCAGGTGAACTGAGCGAGTGAGATTTAAGCCTTCCAGAAGCTGGTGAGCGACTCTGCGGTCCTGACGTCGACAGGGCGCTCGTTCCACCACGGCGCGGCTGAAGCAGAAGAGTTGTGGCTTTGATGGTCGACTTTGATCAGGCCTTCATAGATGTGTTGACCCCTGTTGACCCCGTGCTGACCCCTGTTGACTCCGTGCTGACCTCGTTGACCCCTGTTGACCCCGTGCTGACCCCTGTTGACTCCGTGCTGACCTCGTTGACCCCTGTTGACTCCGTGCTGACCTCGTTGACCCCTGTTGACCCCGTGCTGACCCCTGTTGACCCCAGGTGGGTGAAGAGGGACAGCTACCTGCCGGTCGGCAGCCACAACCTGAAGGCGGCGGCGAAGGCCAAGCTGAGCTACGACCCCGTGGAGCTGGACCCCGAGGAGATGTGTCGCATGGCCACCGAGGAGCCACAGGTACACGCAGACAGACACGCAGACACACACGCAGACACACACGCACACAGACACACACACGCAGACACACACGCAGACACACACAGACACACAGACACACACAGACACACAGACGCAGACACGTAGACACACACGCACACAGACAACCAGACGCAGACACACACGCACACAGACACACACACGCAGACACACACGCACACAGACACACAGACGCAGATACACACGCAGACAGACACAGACACACACATGCAGATGCATGGGCAGACACACGCACCCAGGCGCACGCAGACACACACACACGCAGACGCACACAGACACACACTGACACACACACACATTCATACGCACACGCAGACAGACACTCACAGATGGACGCACAGACACACACGCAGACAGACACATACACACGCAGACAGACACATACACACGCAAACAACAACAACAACAACAACAACAACATGCAAACAAAAGTAGGGCGTGGTTTGAGCACCATGGCACTGAGCAGGACGGCGGTGATCCGGGTCCAACCGGTTCCGTGTCCCCGTGTGAACGCGATGGTGCAGCAGTGGTACCAGCAGTGGTTCTCCTGTGTCCCCAGACCTTGGCCACCTACTCTGTGTCGGACGCCGTGGCCACGTACTACCTCTACATGAAGTACGTCCACCCCTTCATCTTCGCCCTCTGCACCATCATCCCCATGGAGCCCGACGAGGTAGGTCCTACCTGTCATACCTGTCCTACCTGTTCTACCTGCTCTACCTGTCCTACCTGTCCTACCTGTTCACCTGGTCGGACGCGGCCCGTAGGTCCTACCTGTCCTACCTGTCCTACCTGCTCTCACCTGGTCGGACGCGGCCCGTGGGTCCTACCTGTCCTACCTGTTCTACCTGCTCTACCTGTCCTACCTGCTCTACCTGTCCTACCTGCTCTACCTGCTCTACCTGTCCTACCTGTCCTACCTGCTCTCACCTGGTCGGACAAGGCCCGCCCTACACCGGCCCCACAAGGGCCCTGGTGCTCAGCCGCCTGCCGGGGGCCCGGCCCCTCTGGGTCCTGGTCCTCTGGGTCCTGGTCCTCTGGGTCCTGGTCCTCTGGGTCCAGGTCCTCTGGGTCCTGGTCCTCTGGGTCCAGGTCCTCTGGGTCCTGGTCCTGGTCCTCTGGGTCCTGGTCCTTTGGGTCCTGGTCCTGGTCCTCTGGGTCCTGGTCCTCTGGGTCCTGGTCCTCTGGGTCCTGGTCCTGGTCCTCTGGGTCCTGGTCCTCTGGGTCCTGGTCCAGGTCCTCTGGGTCCTGGTCCAGGTCCAGGCTCTGGGAGCTTCTCCCCGCGGTGGGAAGACCTTTAAGACTGCAACTGGGGTTCAGGATTATGCAATTGAAGGGGTTGTTTTGGGGTCTCTGGTTGGTGTTGGTTCTCCTCCTGGTTCCTGGGGGTCCTCCTCCTGGTTCCTGGTCCTCCTCCTGGTTCCTGGGGGTCCTCCTCCTGGTCCTCCTCCTGGTTCCTGGGGGTCCTCCTCCTGGTCCTCCTCCTGGTGGTCCTCCTGGTTCCTGGTCCTCCTCCTGGTCCTCCTCCTGGTCCTCCTCCTGGTCCTCCTCCTGGTCCTCCTCCTGGTTCCTGGGGGTCCTCCTCCTGGTCCTCCTCCTGGTCCCTGGTCCTCCTCCTGGTTCCTGGTCCTCCTCCCCCCTGGCTCACCCCTGTGGTCTGTGTCCCCAGGTGCTGAGGAAGGGCTCGGGCACGCTGTGCGAGGCTCTGCTGATGGTGCAGGCCTTCCACGCCAACATCGTGTTCCCCAACAAGCAGGAGCAGGTGTTCAACAAGCTGACGGCCGACGGCCACGTGCTGGACTCGGAGACCTACGTGGGCGGGCACGTGGAGGCCCTGGAGTCCGGGGTGTTCCGCAGCGACATCCCCTGCCGCTTCAAGATGGTACGCTCCAGTGGGGCGCAGGGTTCCCTCTCATCGGGGGTCTCTCTGGGGGGTGGGGGGGGGTACGTAACCCCCCCAGGTCACACACGGTGGATAGGAAGGACCTTTTCTTAATCTCAGACGGGAAATGTGGGTTACTTTGCATAAAGTCGATCAAACAGATCAAACATTGATGTGTGCGCTGTGTTAACTGTGTTGGTTGTGTTCATTGTGTTTGTTTTGTCTGTTGTGTTCGTTGTGTGCGCTGTGTTAACTGTGTTGGTTGTTCCGTTGTGTTTGTTTTGTCTGTTGTGTTCATTGTGTGCGCTGTGTTCACTGTGTTGGTTGTGTTCATTGTGTGCGCTGTGTTCATTGTGTTGGTTGTGTTCATTGTGTGCGCTGTGTTAACTGTGTTGGTTGTGTGCGCTGTGTTAACTGTGTTGGTCGTTCCGTTGTGTGCGCTGTGTTAACTGTGTTGGTCGTTCCGTTGTGTGCGCTGTGTTAACTGTGTTGGTCGTTCCGTTGTGTGCGGTCAGAACCCGGCGGCGTTCGACTTCCTGTACCAGCGGGTGGAGATGACCCTGCGCCACGCCATCGAGGAAGAGGAGAAGATCCCCATGGACCAGGTCACCAACTTTGAGGAGGTGGGCTGCCCTTCATCGTCTACATCTCATCATTAACATTGTTGTCAGCATTATTCTGAGCAAGTGTTGCTGCCGGGCTCAAAGATTGGCCTGGTATTCTTATTCGAGCCTAGTTGATTGTCTTATTTCATTCCATCATTCTTTTGTGTCCTAGTTTTCATGTAAAGCACTTCTCGTTACATTTTGCTGTTCAAAGTGTGAGCGTTGTTCCTGGTAGTCATGTGCTTGTATGCTTTACGGCGTCCACATTGAACTACTTACTGTTGTCTAAGATCCTCAATACTGATAAATTGAGTTGAATGACTCCGTGTCCAGCTGTGTGAGGAGATCAAGGCCAAGCTGGTGTCTCTGAAGGAGGTCCCCAACCGCATAGAGTGCCCCCTCATCTACCATCTGGACGTGGCCGCCATGTACCCCAACATCATCCTCACCAACCGGCTGCAGGTACGCAGCCCGCGCCACACGTGTAGCGTGTTAGCACCCTACTGCAGCATCATGCATGTAGCGTGTTACCACCCTACTGCAGCATCATACATGTAGCGTGTTACCACCCTACTGCAGCCCCAGCATCATACATGTAGCGTGTTACCACCCTACTGCAGCCCCAGCATCATACATGTAGCGTGTTACCACCCTACTGCAGCATCATACATGTAGCGTGTTACCACCCTACTGCAGCATCATACATGTAGCGTGTTACCACCCTACTGCAGCATCATACATGTAGCGTGTTACCACCCTACTGCAGCTTCATACATGTAGCGTGTTACCACCCTACTGCAGCCCCAGCATCATACATGTAGCGTGTTACCACCCTACTGCAGCTCAGCTTCATACATGTAGCGTGTTACCACCCTACTGCAGCATCATACATGTAGCGTGTTACCACCCTACTGCAGCATCATACATGTAGCGTGTTACCACCCTACTGCAGCATCATACATGTAGCGTGTTACCACCCTACTGCAGCATCATACATGTAGAGTGTTACCACCCTACTGCAGCTTCATACATGTAGCGTGTTACCACCCTAGAGCGCAGAGGGGGTTGATGCTATCCTGAGGGCGGGGCTAGAGCGCAGAGGGGGTTGATGCTATCCTGAGGGCGGGGCTAGAGCGCAGAGGGGGTTGATGCTATCCTGAGGGCGGGGCTAGAGCGCAGAGGGGGTTGATGCTATCCTGAGGGCGGGGCTAGAGCGCAGAGGGGGTTGATGCTATCCTGAGGGCGGGGCTAGAGCGCAGAGGGGGTTGATGCTATCCTGAGGGCGGGGCTAGAGCGCAGAGGGGGTTGATGCTATCCTGAGGGCGGGGCTAGAGCGCAGAGGGGGTTGATGCTATCCTGAGGGCGGGGCTAGAGCGCAGAGGGGGTTGATGCTATCCTGAGGGCGGGGCTAGAGCGCAGAGGGGGTTGATGCTATCCTGAGGGCGGGGCTAGAGCGCAGAGGGGGTTGATGCTATCCTGAGGGCGGGGCTAGAGCGCAGAGGGGGTTGATGCTATCCTGAGGGCGGGGCTAGAGCGCAGAGGGGGTTGATGCTATCCTGAGGGCGGGGCTAGAGCGCAGAGGGGGTTGATGCTATCCTGAGGGCGGGGCTAGAGCGCAGAGGGGGTTGATGCTATCCTGAGGGCGGGGCTAGAGCGCAGAGGGGGTTGATGCTATCCTGAGGGCGGGGCTAGAGCGCAGAGGGGGTTGATGCTATCCTGAGGGCGGGGCTAGAGCGCAGAGGGGGTTGATGCTATCCTGAGGGCGGGGCTAGAGCGCAGAGGGGGTTGATGCTATCCTGAGGGCGGGGCTAGAGCGCAGAGGGGGTTGGACTCCCTGCTGAGCGGTTCCAGGTTTGAACCCCGGGCCCCTCCACAAGAGATGACCCTCAGACCTGCTCTTTAGTCCTGCTCCCCAGACCCACTGCGAGAGTGTATGGATGAGAGCATGAGGCCTAAGGGATGAACGTGTCCCCCCCCCACAGCCCTACGCCATGGTGGACGAGGCCATCTGCGCCGCCTGCGACTTCAACAAGCCGGGAGCCAACTGCCAGAAGAAGATGTCCTGGCAGTGGAGGGGGGAGATCAGTAAGACACCTGGACCGTACTCTGACGTTGGAGGAGGGAGATCAGTAAGACACCTGGACCGTACTCTGACGTTAGAGGAGGGAGATCAGTAAGACACCTGGACCGTACTCTGACGTTAGAGGAGGGAGATCAGTAAGACACCTGGACCGTACTCTGACGTTAGAGGAGGGAGATCAGTAAGACACCTGGACCGTACTCTGACGTTAGAGGAGGGAGATCAGTAAGACACCTGGACCGTACTCTGACGTTAGAGGAGGGAGATCAGTAAGACAACTGGACCGTACTCTGACGTTAGAGGGGGGAGATCAGTAAGACACCTGGACCGTACTCTGACGTTAGAGGGGGGAGATCAGTAAGACACCTGGACCGTACTCTGACGATAGAGGAGGGAGATCAGTAAGACACCTGGACCGTACTCTGACGTTAGAGGAGGGAGATCAGTAAGACACCTGGACCGTACTCTGACGTTAGAGGAGGGAGATCAGTAAGACAACTGGACCGTACTCTGACGTTAGAGGGGGGAGATCAGTAAGACACCTGGACCGTACTCTGACGTTAGAGGGGGGAGATCAGTAAGACACCTGGACCGTACTCTGACGATAGAGGAGGGAGATCAGTAAGACACCTGGACCGTACTCTGGACCGTACTCTGACATTAGAGGAGGGACGGTTCCCCTTCCAGAGGAATACTGATACTGGTGGAGCAGCCGTAGCGATGGGCGCCACAAAACCAGATTCTGATGCATCATTTGATTCTTTCTTTCCTTCTCTCTCTCTCTCTCTCTCTCTCTCTCTCTCTCTCTCTCTCTCTCTCTCTCTCTCTCTCTCTCTCTCTCTCTCCTCTCTCTCTCGCTCCCTCTCCTTTTCTCTCTTTCTCTCTCTCTTCTCTCTCTCTCTCTCTCTCCTCTCTCTCTCTCTCTCTCTCTCTCTCTCTCTCTCTCTCTCTCTCTCTCTCTCTCTCTCTCTCTCTCTCTCTCTCTCTCTCTCTCTCTCTCTCCTTCCCTCTCTCACTCCTTCCCTCTCTCCCTCTCTCCCCCCTCTCTCACTCCTTCCCTCCCTCTCTCACTCCTTCCCTCCCTCTCTCTCTCCCCCTCTCTCTCCTTCCCACTCTCCCTCTCTCTCTCCCCCTCTCTCTCTCTCCCCCCTCTCTCACTCCTTCCCTCTCTCTCTCTCCCTCTCCCTCTCTCCCCCCTCTCTCTCCCTCTCCCCCCCCTCCCTCTCCCTCCCCCACTCCCCCCCCCCCCAGTGCCAGCGAGCCGCAGTGAGTTCCACCGGATCCAGCAGCAGCTGGAGTCGGAGAAGTTCCCGCCGTTCTTCCCCAACGGGCCGCCCCGCGCCTTCCACTCTCTGAACCGCGAGGACCAGGCCAAGCACGAGAAGAAACGCCTCGCAGGTGAGCCAGGCACCGTCCAACACGAGCGTCACACTGGAGGCCCGTCACATACAGAGGGGTAGAGGGGTCACGTGTGGGAGGGGAGGGGAGGGGAGGGCGGGGCTAGGGGACAGGGGACCGTCACATACAGAGGGGTAGGAGGGTCACGTGTGGGAGGGGAGGGGAGGGCGGGGACAGGGGACCGTCACATACAGAGGGGTAGGAGGGTCACGTGTGGGAGGGGAGGGCGGGGCTAGGGGACAGGGGACCGTCACATACAGAGGGGTAGGAGGGTCGCGTGTGGGAGTGGGAGGGGAGCTAGGGGCTAGGGGACCGTCACATACAGAGGGGTAGGAGGGTCACGTGTGGGAGGGGAGGGCGGGGCTAGGGGACCGTCACATACAGAGGGGTAGGAGGGTCACGTGTGGGAGGGGAGGGCGGGGCTAGGGGACAGGGGACCGTCACATACAGAGGGGTAGGAGGGTCACGTGTGGGAGGGGAGGGCGGGGCTAGGGGACAGGGGACCGTCACATACAGAGGGGTAGAGGGGTCACGTGTGGGAGGGGAGGGCGGGGCTAGGGGACCGTCACATACAGAGGGGTAGGAGGGTCACGTGTGGGAGGGGAGGGCGGGGCTAGGGGACAGGGGACCGGGAGGCCAACAGAAACAAGCCTCACTACTCCAAGTGTTACGTCATAGGCAGTGGTCTCTCCGATGGTACCTCCAGTGGCCAGTGTCAGCTCTAGTTGTGTTCTCTGACCGGCGGCTCCGTGCCTGTCTGTCTGTCTGTCTGTCAGACTACTGTAAGAAGGCCTACAAGAAGGTGCACCACACGCGTCTGGAGGAGAAGGTGACCACCATCTGCCAGCGGGAGAACTCCTTCTACGTGGACACGGTCCGCGCCTTCAGGGACCGGCGCTACGAGTTCAAGGGCCTGCACAAGGTGAACCCGGAGAGCTGAGAGCTGCTCACACGCTGCTCCACAACTGCACCAAGTCACGTCTTCACCAAGACACGTCTCAGCATCATTTCAGGGGTCACAGAGAACCAGCTCCCACATGTATTCTCGTGGGGTTGTTACACTTTAGAATGCTCCATCTCCTCCTCTCGCCCTCCCTGTCACAAACCAAGTGGTCCGACCCGACCGGCCTGTGTCTGCGGTTGACGTTGCTCTCGCCCCCCAGGTGTGGAAGAAGAAGCTGTCGTCGGCGCTGGACAGCGGGGACGCGGCGGAGGCCAAGCGCTGCAAGAACATGGAGATCCTGTACGACTCGCTGCAGCTCGCCCACAAGTGCATCCTCAACTCCTTCTACGGCTACGTCATGAGGAAGGGGTACGCAGCCCGCCATCCCTTAATGCACTGCACCAGGACCTGGGCTGCTAGCAGGAACGTGTTGGTGTGGATGGGGTTCAGGTTTCCCATGATGCCCTTCACCTGCACACGAGCTGCTAGGAACGAGAAATTGGGGGAGATGAGATTTAGAATCAGTACTTTATTAATCCCAGGGAAATTATTAGTCCCACAATTCCTCTGCTCAAGAGAAATTATAAATATGAATAGAGTATAAAATATAATGATAAAAATAACAATAAATATGTAACACATGCCAAAAAAAGTTCTGAGAATGACAGTACTGTAACTCGCGGGGTTCAGAGGCTGGGGGTGTTGGGGTTCTGTTAGGATGGAGGCAGGGAGGAGCTCCCGGGGTTCAGAGGCTGGGGCTGTTGGGGTTCTGTTAGGATGGAGGCAGGGAGGAGCTCCCGGGGTTCAGAGGCTGACGATGCTGTTGGGGTTCTGTTAGGATGGAGGCAGGGAGGAGCTCGCGGGGTTCAGAGGCTGGGGCTGTTGGGGTTCTGTTAGGATGGAGGCAGGGAGGAGCTCGCGGGGTTCAGAGGCTGGGGCTGTTGGGGTTCTGTTAGGATGGAGGCAGGGAGGAGCTCGCGGGGTTCAGAGGCTGGGGCTGTTGGGGTTCTGTTAGGATGGAGGCAGGGAGGAGCTCCCGGGGTTCAGAGGCTGACGATGCTGTCTCCCCAGGGCCCGCTGGTACTCCATGGAGATGGCGGGCATCGTGTGTTTCACCGGAGCCAACATCATCACCCAGGCCAGGGAGCTCATCGAGCAGATTGGGTGAGGACCTTCTGTCTGTCCGTCTCACTGTCTGTCCGTCTCCTTGTCTCTTTCTGTCTCTCGCTGCTTCTGTCTCTCTATTTCTCTGGCAAAAGTTATGATGGGTAGTTGGTTCAAAGGTCAGATCACACCTCCCTACCCTTCTCTCATCCCGCTAAACCTTTTCTAGAATGAGATATTGGGGATGACATGCTGGATGGAATCGTTGATATAAAACATACAGGGAATTCCTGTTTGGTTTTCTTTAATTTATATTTCCCCCTTTCGCTCTGTCTCTGTCTCTGTCTCTCTCTCTCTCTCTCTCTCTCTCTCTCTCTCTCTCTCTCTCTCTCTCTCTCTCTCTCTCTCTCTCTCTCTCTCTCTCTCTCTCTCTCTCTCTCTCTCTCTCTCTCTCTCTCTCTCTCTCTCTCTCTCTCTCTCTCTCTCTCTCTCTCTCTCTCTCTCTCTCTCTCTCTCTCTCTCTCTCTCTCTCTCTCTCTCTCTCTCTCTCTCTCTCTCTCTCCGTCTCTCTGCCTGTCTCTGTCTCCGTCTCTCTGTGTCTCTCTCTCCGTCTCTCTGTCTCTCTGTGTCTCCATCTCTCTCTCTCCGTCTCTCTGTCTCTCTGTGTCTCCATCTCTCTCTCTCTCTCTCTCTCTGTCTCTGTCTCTCTCTCCCTCTCTCCCCCTCTCTCTGTCTCCATCTCTCTCCCTCTCTCCCCCTCTCCCTCCCCATTGACCAGACGCCCGCTGGAGCTGGACACAGACGGGATCTGGTGCGTTCTCCCCAACACCTTCCCGGAGAACTTTGTGGTGAAGACGAGCCTGGAGAAGAAGTCGAAGGTGACCATCTCGTACCCGGGCGCCATGCTGAACATCCTGGTGAAGGAGGGCTTCACCAACGATCAGTACCAGGAGCTGGTCGACCCCGCCACGCTCACCTACGCCACGCGCGCCGAGAACAGCATCTTCTTCGAGGTGGACGGGCCGTACCTCGCCATGATCCTGCCCGCCTCCAAGGAGGAGGGCAAGAAGCTGAAGAAGAGGTAAGGGACGGGGGGCAGGGAGCAGGGAACGGGGCCGGGCAGTCCTCCAGGTCAGAGGGTGGAAGCGTACATGTACTGTGTAGTACATGTACTGTGTAGTACTTTTAGCGGATACTTTATGCAAACAACCTTTAGTTAAGATTTAACTTTAGATGCACGTCATTATGGATATAGGCCTGCTTGTTGATACGTATTATAGATAGATAGATGTCTGTCAATGTAGATAGAGGATCCATACATAAGGAGCTTTGTTTTGGTGTACTGGTGCAGAAATACAAGCTGCAGACATGTTGAAAAAGATCTGTAAAGGTTGAACAAAAGGGGGTAAGGGCCTTGCTGATGCTGAGGCTGACCCGTGGTGTCCAGGTACGCTGTGTTCAACGAGGACGGCTCCCTGGCCGAGCTGAAGGGCTTCGAGGTGAAGAGGAGGGGCGAGCTCCAGCTCATCAAGATCTTCCAGTCCTCCGTGTTCGAGTCGTTCCTGAAGGGCACCACCCTGGACGAGGTCTACGCCTCCGTGGCCAAGGTGGCCGACTACTGGCTGGACGTGCTCTACAGCAAGGTGGGGAACCTTCAGTCAGTGGGGAACCTTCAGTCAGTGGGGAACCTTCAGTCAGTGGGGAACCTTCAGTCAGTGGGGAACCTTCAGTCAGTGGGGAACCTTCAGTGAGTGGTGGAACCTTCGGTTAGCGTTGGAGAACCTTCGGTTACTCTCTGTCCTCCTGGCTCGTCTCATCTGATCTCCTCTCTCGTCTGGTCTGGGCCCGCCTCGTCTCATCTGATCTGATCTGATCTCCTCTCGCCCCCTCCGGCCTCGCCAGGCGGCCAACATGCCGGATGCGGAGCTGTTCGAGCTGATCTCGGAGAACCGCTCCATGTCGCGGCGCCTGGAGGACTACGGCGAGCAGAAGTCCACGTCCATCAGCACGGCCAAGCGGCTGGCCGAGTTCCTGGGCGACCAGATGGTGAAGGACGCCGGCCTCAGCTGCCGCTACGTCATCTCCAGGAAGCCCGAGGGGGCCCCCGTCACCGAGAGGTGGGGCGCAGGGGTCAAGGGTCAGACCCAGAGGGTCAGGGGGTTGACATTAACCCTTTGTAATCTGCAAGCTCTTGACTAATCCTTGTTTGTTTGGTATGGAATCTATTGTCAGTGTCTTCAATGCTGCTAATCCTAACATTATCATAATTGTAATAACTGTTTGTGTATTGTCAAACGTTACAGTTGAGGATTTAGCACGACACTTAAAGGTCATCTGATCGTTCCTCACGATCCGCCAGCCGCCCGCCCAATAAGCAGACCGTCAAGAAACGCGTCTCTGTAGGCGGTCTGTGCCCCGAGGTCATACACAGAAACAAATGGTAATTAAAACCAAAATAAATAGTATTCCAACCAATCACCGACAAGGGGTGGGTGGTTTTGCGCTGCGTTCATGATAGTTTTTACTGGATGCACGAAACACGGAAGGGAGGGGCGAGCGGGCTCTGTTTGTTTGGGATCTCGCTTCAAAACCGACAGAAGAGACGTCACCAACATCGCTGACCCAGCCTATAAATAGACCAGATGACCTGGTTACCTTGTAGTCATGCCAACATGATGAGGAGTATGCTTATGGCTGAAGCTGGTACCGTGTGTACCCTGGCTCCTCTGCCTGTAACCGTGTGGCTGTTGTCTCTCCGTCAGAGCCATCCCCATGGCCATCTTCCAGGCCGAGCCCAGCGTGAAGAAGCACTTCCTGAGGAAGTGGCTGAAGACCCCCGCCCTGCACGACATGGACATCCGCACGGTACGACCCACGCACCCCCGGTCCCAAGACGCCCTGATCCAAAGAAACGCCCTGATCCATAAGACACGCCCTGATCCATAAGACACGCCCTGATCCATAAGACACGCCCTGATCCATAAGACACGCCCTGATCCATAAGACACGCCCTGATCCATAAGACACGCCCTGATCCATAAGACACGCCCTGATCTATAAGACACGCCCTGATCTATAAGACACGCCCTGATCTATAAGACACGCCCTGATCTATAAGACACGCCCTGATCCATAAGACACGCCCTGATCCATAAGACACGCCCTGATCTATAAGACACGCCCTGATCTATAAGACACGCCCTGATTTATAAGACACGCCCTGATCTATAAGACATTGTTGATCTCCAACCTTTCATGCAGATATTGCTCTTACACAATGTTATATCTTATATTGGGTTTCTTTGAGGAAATCGCTCGATACATCTATAAAATAAAATCTGTTTCATTATTCTCATCAGTATAACTTCCCAGTGGAGCTCTGTAAAGGTGCAGTCTAGTCCTCTCTTTATTCGGTGCGGTGGTCCTGGCACCAGGTCCACCGCACCGTGATGGTCTTAGAGCCTCCAGGTAGTGATCCCTCCTGGACCCTTCTGTCTCCCCCCCGTCCAGATCCTGGACTGGAACTACTACATCGAGAGGCTGGGCAGCACCATCCAGAAGATCATCACCATCCCAGCAGCCCTGCAACAGGTCAAACCACTGCTCCCTGTTGATGATCACTAGACCAGTGCTCCCAGTCTGTCTGTTAGCCTGATAGGCTGGAGGGGCTCACTAGACCAGTGCTCCCAGTCTGCCTGTTAGCCTGATAGGCTGTAGGGGGTCACTAGAGATGGCTGAATTCTGAGCTATGGATATTTGATTATAACTATATTACTCGTATTAAGGTCTGACGAAGGGCTTGTATACCAACTCTAGACCAGGGTACTGATGGGGTTCTGATGTGGTTCTGATGGGGTTCTGATGGGGCTCTGATGGGGCTCTGATGGGGCTCTGATGGGGTTCTGATGGGGTTCTGATGGGGCTCTGATGGGGTTCTGATGGGGCTCTGATGGGGCTCTGATGGGGCTCTGATGGGGTTCTGATGGGATGCTGATGGGGCTCTGATGGGGTTCTGATGGGGCTCTGATGGGGCTCTGATGGGGCTCTGATGGGGTTCTGATGGGATGCTGATGGGGCTCTGATGGGGTTCTGATGGGGTTCTGATGGGGTTCTGATGGGGCTCTGATGGGGCTCTGATGGGGTTCTGATGGGATGCTGATGGGGCTCTGATGGGGCTCTGATGGGGCTCTGATGGGGTTCTGATGGGGCTCTGATGGGGTTCTGATGGGGTTCTGATGGGATGCTGATGGGGCTCTGATGGGGTTCTGATGGGGTTCTGATGGGGTTCTGATGGGGTTCTCCAGGTGAAGAACCCGGTCCCCAGGGTCCGCCACCCCGACTGGCTCCACAAGAAGCTCCTGGAGAAGAACGACATCTACAAGCAGAAGAAGATCAGCGAGCTGTTCACCAGCGAGGGCAAGAGACAGGTGGGTCGCCTAGCAACGGACCGCCACCGGCTCAGCATCACCTTCAGAAGGCGGGAAATAAAGTGCCATCAAATAATACACAGCAAGGAAAAGATGGAGGGACAAATGTATCAACTAGCCTGTCTGTCTTAACGTCGGTCTCTCTCCCCCCTCCATCGCTGTCTCTCCCTCCCTCCCCCCCTCTCTCTCCCTCCTCCATCGCTATCTCTCCCTCCCCCTCCCTCCCTCTCCCCTCCTCCATCGCTGTCTCTCCCTCCCTCCCCCCTCTCTCTCCCTCCTCCATCGCTATCTCTCCCTCCCCCTCCCTTCCTCCCCCTCCCTCCCTCCACCTCCCTCCCCCTCTCTCTCCCCCCTCCCTCCCTCCCCCCCCTCTCTCCCCCCCTCTCTCCCTCCCTCCCTTCCCTCCACCCCTCTCCCCCCCCCCAGGTGGCCCACCAGCCCCTCCAGCCCGGCGAGGCAGCAGACCTGGAGGACTTCGGCCGCCCCCCCCGCCCCCTGCAGCCGGCCGTGCTGATCAGCACCAAGCGGCGCCGCGCCTCCCAGGGGGAGGAGAGCCAGGGGGTGTCCCAGGACCTGGAGCTCACCCAGTCCTGGAGGGAGATCCTGGGGGCCCCGCCCCCCCAGGGCACCACCCAGGTGAGCCCCGCCCGTCCAGAGGAGACGGAGACCTGGAGGAACCCGGGAGCAGGACCCCCGAACCCCACCGGCTCGTTACTGACACCAGTCTCTCTCTGCCTCCCCGTCTCTCTCGGCCTCTGCCTGTCTGTCTGTCTGTCTGTCTGTCTGTCCTTCCCTCTCTGTCTCTCTCTCTCCCCCTCTCTCCCCCTCCCCTCTCTCCCCCTCTCCTCTCTCCCCCTCTCCTCTCTCCTCTCCCCCCCTCCCCTCTCTCTCTGTCTCTCCCCTCCTTCTGTCTCTCCCCTCCTCCCCCCTCTCTCTGTCTCTCTCTGTCTCTCTCTGTCTCTGTCTGTCTCTGTCTGTCTCTTTCTCTTTCTCTTTCTCTCTCTCTCTCTGTGTGTCGTCGATCCCCTCTAGGAGGAGCGTCTGGTGTGGTCTGATCCTCTCTCTGTGTGTCCCCCCCCCCTCTAGGAGGAGCGTCTGGTGTGGTCTGATCCTCTCTCTGTGTGTGTCCCCCCCCCCTCTAGGAGGAGTGTCTGATCCTCTCTCTGTTTGTCCCCCCCTCCTCTAGGAGGAGTGTCTGATCCTCTCTCTGTGTGTGTCCCCCCCCTCTAGGAGGAGTGTCTGATCCTCTCTCTCTGTGTGTCCCCCCCCTCTAGGAGGAGTGTCTGATCGTCTCTCTCTGTGTCTCCCCCCCCCCCTCTAGGAGGAGTGTCTGATCCTCTCTCTGTGTGTCGTCGTCCCCTCTAGGAGGAGTGTCTGATCCTCTCTCTGTGTGTCCCCCCCCCCCCTCTAGGAGGAGCGTCTGGTGTGGCTGCGGTACCACAAGAAGAAGTGGGAGCTGCAGCTGAGGCAGAGGAAGGAGCGGAGGAAGAGGAGGAGGCTGGGGGACGGGGAGGCCCAGCCCGTGGGGGGGGGCGTGATCCGGGACGCGCCCACCACCGGCCTGGGGGGCTTCCTGCGCCGGACGGCCCGCAGCATCCTGGACATGCCGTGGCAGATCGTGCAGGTGAGCCGAGCTCTGCGTGGCTGTCCTGTACGCGCCCGGCGAAGGATCTCATTGGCTTTGCATGGGACGCTCCCGCAATGCATTGTGGGTCCGTCCGTAGCATCGGCGCCGTCTCTTGCGTCCAAGAGTTGAGAAAAGTTTAACTTGTCAGGCCGCGTCGGATCCGTCAGCCAATCAGATCGCGTTATGCTAATATATGACCTAGGGACGCGGCGTCTGGCTGCGTCTGCACAGACCACTCCCCACGCGTCGGCCACGCCCTCTCTCTCGTCTGCTGATGGGCGTGTACCGCGTGCCAGCGGCGTAACGCCCAAATGTCCCCTCAGTGTTTTACTGTAACTGGCATGTCTATGTTACTGTAACTGGCATGTCTATGTTACTGTAACTGGCATGTCTATGTTACTGTAACTGGCATGTCTGTTACTGTAACTGGCATGTCTATGTTACTGTAACTGGCATGTCTATGTTACTACTACATGGCATGTAGCTCGCATCTGTGTTGTACGTCCTGGCACTTCCAAACAGTACTCAGCATGGTGTAGGGCCTTAACCTAGCTGTCTGTGTTGGATATGGGGAATGGGTTAACCTAGTGATGGTTAGTGCTGGTCCTGTAGATAGCAGAGACCAGGGGACCTCTCTCTGGTCCTGTAGACCAGGTGTCTCTCTCCCCTGGTCCTGGTCCTGTGGACCAGGTGTCTCTCTCCCCTGGTCCTGGTCCTGTAGACCAGGTGTCCCTCCCCCCTGGTCCTGTAGACCAGGTGTCTCTCTCCCCTGGTCCTGGTCCTGTAGACCAGGTGTCCCTCCCCCCTGACCGCTGGTCTCTCTCCTCCAGATAGCGGAGACGGCCCAGCCAGGCCTGTACCGTCTGTGGGCCGTGATGGGCAACGACCTCCACTGCATGAAGCTGCACATCCCCCGCGTCTTCTATGTCAACCAGAAGGTCCCCAAGCAGGAGGACGGGGCCAACTACCGCAAGGTGGGTCGCCACGACCACGGGGTCCAATCACAGCTTAACACAGACAGACAGACCGTGTACCTGTGGGTCATGTGAATATAACTGTTGGTGTCTGCAGGTGAACA
>NC_079422.1:26673705-26713705 GCF_026213295.1 Gadus chalcogrammus
TCGGTTCCCAGGCGTCTGTGCATCCTGAAGGGCATCTACCCCCATGAGCCCAAACACAAGAAGAAGGTCAACAGGGGCTCCACGGCCCCCCGCACCTTCTACCTGATGAAGGACATCCGCTTCCTGCTGCACGAGCCAATCGTTGGCAAGTTCAGAGAGTACAAGGTGTGTGTTGGTGTAACGGATACGTGGTACCAGCATCACAGATACTCGCTCTGCTACGGTCCGATCTATTGGCAGTGTTTGTATGGAGGAGCTGGTAGGACGTATCAACTAATGTCGTTTGATGGGGAGTGTAGATTAAAGTGAGGGCTAATGTATTTAATGTGCTTCTTTACACTTTGTCCAATTCGCTAAAGTGATCTGGGTGGCATGTGCCGGTGGAAACGCTCAATAGTCCTAATCGCTTGATTTGTCTCTTCCTCAGATCTTTGTCCGCAAACTCCGGAAGGCGTACGGAAAGTCTGAGTGGAGCGGAGTCACCAGGCTGAAGGACAACAAGCCCGTCTACAAGCTGGACCACATCATCAAGGAGAGGTGAGAGCTGCTGCTACCGGCGGGCGCCACAGGGGGGCGCCGACGGGCTGCGGTCATTAATGGGACGCAAGAGCACTTTAGGTGAACAAGGACAACAACAACGTGATGAAGTGAACTAGGGCTGCAACTAACGATTCTCGGAATAATCGATTAATCTGTCCATTATTTTTTCGATGAATCTGATAAAAAAAGAAACATTTGTAATGGCCCCATCTTTATTCAAAAACTGAACATTACTTCAAATTCACAGTGCAGACTGAAGTGTAAAAGCACCAGGTTATTGCTCCAACGTCCCGGACCTATATCGTTAACCGGTCAACCGATAAGTTCTTTAACCGGTAAATACTGATGGTGAAAAATAAATTAAATCATATTAATTTCTCTCAGATGACAGAAGATTTTTTTTATTGATATGGAGACCATTTTCGAGACTCCTTGAAATAGAACTTGTATTGCTTTTAATTGCTGATAAGATGATCATAGTTCACGTTAGGACGTTAAACAGGTCATAATTCCATCTTTACTATCTATTTTATATTGCTGGAAACAAGTTTTCGCCAAAATCTCAAAAAAAAATAATTATTTTGAGTTGCATTTGAACACATCATTCATATTACTGAGCCGACCTCAACACATCACATTTTACACTATTTGCGACTTTTTTTTAAGCTAACTAGCTCTATATCCTGCCAATTTGAATACTGAGTTGAAGGAGTTTTTTTAACCCAAAGACAGTGAAGGTACAACACTTTATATAGGCCTACAGTCCAGTGTTAAGATACGACCAAAATACAAGCTGTGGTCGCTCTCACTAAAGCTCGCTGTGGCCGTGCATGAACCGTGAACCAACCTGTCCGCGGCTGGCTGTAACCTGTGCCGCGCCTACGAGTGACGTATTAATCGCACGACTCAACGAATCGATGACCAAATTCGTTTTTAGTAATCAATTATATCAATTTGTTTATCAATTTAGCAGCTCTAAAAGGAACCTTAAACCAGAAATGCAAAGAAGCACTCCGCGTGCCATATGTACCCAGGGTACAGCCTGGAGAACACACAGGGTACAGCCTGGAGAACACACAGGGTACAGCCTGGAGAACACACAGGGTACAGCATGGAGAACACCCAGGGTACAGCCTGGAGAACACCCAGGGTACAGCTGGAGAACACCCAGGGTACAGCCTGGAGAACACACAGGGTACAGCCTGGAGAACACCCAGGGTACAGCTTGGAGAACACCCAGGGTACAGCATGGAGAACACCCAGGGTACAGCATGGAGAACACACAGGGTACAGCCTGGAGAACACCAGGGTACAGCCTGGAGAACACCCAGGGTACAGCCTGGAGAACACACAGGGTACAGCCTGGAGAACACCCAGGGTACAGCATGGAGAACACCCAGGGTACAGCCTGGAGAACACCCAGGGTAGAGCATGGAGAACACCCAGGGTACAGCATGGTGAACACCCAGGGTACAGCATGGAGAACACCCAGGGTACAGCCTGGAGAACACCCAGGGTACAGCATGGAGAACACCCAGGGTACAGCCTGGAGAACACCCAGGGTACAGCATGGAGAACACCCAGGGTACAGCATGGAGAACACCCAGGGTACAGCCTGGAGAACACCCAGGGTACAGCCTGGAGAACACCCAGGGTACAGCATGGAGAACACCCAGGGTACAGCCTGGAGAACACCCAGGGTACAGCTTGGAGAACACACAGGACCTCAAACTACTGGTCCTCTCCATGTGTGCACAAAGATTTCATCTTTAGTTGGTGAATGGTTGTCTCCAAGTTGGGTTCTCGATAAGTGATACGCACTTTTATCGTTACGATCAGAAGATATGCCCTTAAAATGACCACAAAGCAAGCTAGGAACATCAGAAAGGAAAGTGATTTTAGCTTGGCTCCAATGGCGGACTGCCTCTGCGCCCCCAGGTACCCCACCTTCATCGACGCCCTCCGTGACGTGGACGACGCCCTCTCCATGGGCTTCCTATTCTCCACCTTCGCCCGCACGGGCAAGTGCCACGTCCAGACCATCCAGCTGTGCAGGCGGCTGACCGTGGAGTGGATGAACTATGTGATCACCTCGCGCGCCCTCAAAAAGGTACCCCCCCCCACAGTGTACCCCCTCTACCATTACATTGTTTTATGACCATAATTTGTGTCCGGTCTGTTTGGAAGTGTTAACTTTAAACATTAAGAGGATTCGAAAGGAGTAACTTTCATCTAGAACAGGATTTGTGTTTTAGGGACCTAATCAGTATTAATACAGTAGTTTCACTTTATCTTTTAAGTGGATAGTTTATTCATACTTCTTACCTGTCGATCTTTAGTTTGATTGCATGCTGCTGTGGGGACCGACGTCCCCTCAGTCAGGATGGATGAGGTTCCCTGCCTCCTAGTTCCCCTCAGTCAGGATGGATGAGGTTCCCTGCCTCCGCGTTCCACTGGGCTGTTGGTTCTGTTGTCATGGTAGCGGTGGACTGCAGTGCTAGCCCCTGACTCCCTGTGGTCCTGTCTAGGTGTTCCTCTCCATCAAGGGGATCTATTACCAGGCTGAGGTCCTGGGACAGACCATCACCTGGCTGGTGCCTTACCAGTTCTCCCACGACGTAAGTTCAGCCTGAAGTCCCGCAGCCTGTTGACGTCCTGAGCTCCGGCGGCCTCGATAACCGTCTTCACGTGGTTATCAGAATAGACGCTTTCTGTTGACCTCGTGGTAAATGGACTGCATTTGTACAGTGCTTCTCTAACCACTAGCCACTCTGAGCGCTTTACAATATTGCCTTAACATTCACCCATTCATTAACCCATTCACACACCGACGGCGGTGACAGCCTGACAGTTGACAGTCGGCTCGTCGGGAGCTGAAGCGTTTGTTAACACTGAGGAGCGTTTGTTATCGTGTGTGGAGTGTGACCGTCGGGCGTTGCCTCTGGAAGGTGGAGTAAGGATGGGTTTGTGTCTCTGCTCCTCCAGCACCCCACCGACGTGGACTACAGGGTCATGGCCACCTTCACAGAGATGTACACCACTCTCATGGGCTTCATCAACTTCCGCCTGTACAGTTCCCTCAACCTGGTGTACCCCCCCAAGGTATGAGACCCTCGGTTCTCGCTCAACGTGTAGCTATTTAGTTATAGTACCTAGTTATGTAGCATCTTATCCTAGCTGTCTCTGTTGTGTACGGGCAATGGGCTAGCCTAGCGATGGTCAGTGCTTTGCACTTGGTTCTATGAACATCCTCACTGTACCCACAGCGATATTTCTTCATTTCATGACAAATGTATTTATTGTAAGTCGCTTTGGGTAAAAGCGTCTGCTATATGCCCTGAATGTAAACGTCAATGTGAAGTGTTATTGACTGCATTGTTGATCCCCTTGGTGCCGGCCCTTTAAGGCTCCACCCTGTGCACCATCCCTTTAAGGCTCCACCCTGTGCAGCACTGACCTCCTCTCTCCTCCTCTCTCCTCCTCTCTCCTCCTCTCTCCTCCTCTCTCCGTCTCTCTCGCTCTCCTCCTCCTCTCCTCTCCTCTTCTCCTCCTCCTCCTCCTCTCTCCTCCTCTCTCCTCCTCTCTCCTCCTCTCTCCTCCTCTCTCCGTCTCTCTCGTCTCTCTCCTCCTCCCTCCTCCTCCTCCTCTCTCCTCCTCTCTCCTCCTCTCTCCTCCTCTCTCCTCCTCTCTCCTCCTCCTCCTCTCCTCCTCTCTCCTCCTCCTCTCCTCTCCTCCTCCTCCTCTCTCTCCTCTCTCCCTCCTCCTCCTCCTCCTCTCTCCTCCTCTCTCTCCTCCTCCTCCTCTCCTCCTCTCTCCATCTCTCTCCTCCTCCTCTCTCCTCCGTCTCTCTCCTCCGTCTCTCTCCTCCTCTCCTCCTCTCTCCGTCTCTCTCCGTCTCTCTCCTCCTCCTCTCTCCTCCCCTCTCTCCTCCTCCTCTCTCCGTCTCTCTCCTCCTCCTCTCTCCTCCTCTCCTCCTCCTCTCTCCTCCTCCTCTCCTCTCCTCTCCTCCTCCTCTCTCCTCCTCTCTCATACTCTCTCCTCTCCTCTCTCCTCCGTCTCTCTCCTCCGTCTCTCCTCCTCTCTCCTCCTCCTCTCTCCTCTCTCCTCCTCCTCTCTCCTCTCTCCTCCTCCTCTCTCCTCGTCTCTCTCCATCTCTCTCCTCCTCCTCTCTCCTCCTCTCTCCTCCTCTCTCCATCTCTCTCCTCCTCCTCTCTCCTCCTCTCCAGTTGGACTCCAAGGCCAGCGGGGCGTTGCTGAAGGGGGAGGATGACGGCGACTACGCCCTGGACTCTGAGAGCTACATGGAGGTGAGACGGGCTCCAGGGGTCCCCCGGGGGTGAGACAGGGTCCTGGGGTCACATGGGGCGCAGAGGTCAGCTGGTCTGAGGGGTCGACCATCACTGCCCACTAGGGCTGTCAACGAATATTCGAAGTTCGAATATTCGTTCGAAATGTATCCAAAAACGCGAATTCGAACGTGAAAATTAATATTCGAATGTGAAAAAACACTCCCGCGGTACAAGCGCCTCTATCTGCTTTGTGAATGAGCCTCTGTCTGTTCGCGATGTCCCTCATAATATTCGAATGTGAAAAAACACTCCCGCGGTACAAGTGTAACAGACTAGTATTGTGAAGAGCGAATGTATTTTATCCCCTCGGGGTTTCCGTACTTGGATATAGGTATTCCAGCTCTCACGCTGTGACTGGGTAACTTCTGATAGGTACTAAGTAAACGAGACTATTTTCCCTTCCACGCTTGTGTCATTCTTGTCATATAAATATCTAAGTGCCAACGCTCGGTTACACAAGCGCCTATCTGCTTTGTGAGTGAGCCTCTGTCTGTTCGCGATGTCCCTCATAATATTCGAATGTGAAAAAACACTCCCGCGGTACAAGCGCCTAACTGCTTTGTGAATGAGCCTCCGTCTGTTCGCGATGTCCCTCGTTTTAAAGTAAGGAAATGCCCAGCAGGAAGCCGCCGCCCTATATATAGGATATATATATATCCCACTAATTTGAACCATGGTTTTGTCGCATTATTGACATATTGACGGCAACTGCGTAAAATAGGCAACCAGATATTCGAATAGTTCGAATTCGTGATTTTTTTCCAAACGAACATTCGAATGTCATTTTTGAGCAATTTTGACAGCCCTACTGCCCACCACTGTTGGTTGCAGATCTGTCACAAGATGTGAGATGATGGTTCTCTGAGCTCTGTACGGTACACTTCTAAGACCTGGGAACACTGGCATGAGGGCCTTTATTCTTTCCTTTTATATTAATGTAATGTGTTGTATGTAATGTTTGCCTTGTGGGCCTCGAGCCTGTATTCAAGTTGATATTATATATGGCGTTTAATATAACGATCATATCCTTCTCTGCTACCCATGGTTGTTAGAATGTGCTTCTGCCGGCCTCTTTCTAAGAAGCACTAAACCTTTTTATACGGTGGGAAACTATGTCAAAGTACATCATTTAGGCCCAATCCCATTTCTACCCCTTACCCCTTCCCCTCCCCCTCGTTCTGAAGGGGTAAGGGGTAAGGGGGAAGGGGTGGAAATGGGATTGGGCCTTAGAATTGTGATTGCAGTAACATGAGGCTATATCTCTGATCAATGTGGAGTGTTTTAGAGCATGTAGTGTTTGTGTGTGCGTGTGCGTGTGCACATGAATAACTTGAACTGATGCGTTGCAGAAACTGTCGGCGCTGAGCTCCTGCCTGGCCCGGGTGGTCTCCTCCGTGGAGGAGGACGAGGCGCAGATGGACCACTTCCCAGTGGAGGGGGTGAGGACACCAGGCTGAGCTCTGCTCTCTCGCTCTCTCTCTCTCCTTATGTCTCTCTCTCCTTATCTCGCTCTCTCTCTGTCCTTATGTCTCTCGCTCTCCTTATCTCTCTCTCTCCTTATGTCTCTCTCCTTACGTCTATCGCTCTCTCTCACCTTATCTCTCTCTCTCTCGCTCTCTCTCTGTCCTTATGTCGCTCTCGCTCTCTCTCTCTCTCTCTCTCTCTCTCTCTCTCTCTCTCTCTCTCTCTCTCTCTCTCTCTCTCTCTCTCTCTCTCTCTCTCTCTCCTTATGTCTCTCGCTCTCTCTCTCTCTCTCTCTCTCTCTCTCTCTCTCTCTCCTTATGTCTCACCCTCCCTCGCGTTTGGGGATCTGGTTCTAGGCGTTGTTGCTTCAGAGGGGCTCTCGGCGAACAGACTTTGAGCTTCTCTGCACTTCAGTTCCATGAATCTCCTTCCACTAACATAACGTCTACGCCTCTGACTTATTGTTTTGGTCGTCCTGACGATACGTTTTGCAGCAGCAAAGATTCTCTAAACTCTTCTGAACCGAGTGTCTGGTGACTCTTTGCGTTTCAGGAGGATGTGGAGCAGATGGAGGCCAGGGAGAAGGAACACAAGGAGCAGGAGGCCCAGAGGAGGCTCTTCGAAGGCCTCAAGTTCTTCGTCAACAGAGAAGTGCCCAGAGAGTCTCTGGCCTTCGTCCTCAGGTGGGTGAGGGCCGACTGAAGAGAGCCCGTCAGGATGACACGCGTTAACACTCTTAACCCTAGCGTCATCAGGACCACAGACAGAAGGTCACATGTGCAGGCTGGAAAGGCTTTAGAAATATTTCTAGTGCCACTTTTTGTTGAACTGATTAGACTGATTTCAGTTGTGCTTTAGCCCTAGACAAGTTCCACTCGTTGGACAACTCAGACTGATTTAAAGCCTTTTGTGCAGCACGCTGTTAGTATTCCGACCTGTGAGACCCCAGAGTCCTGCTGAAGCACCGAGTGTAAGACGACGACGTGTCTGCCCCCTGCTGCCTCCAGGTGTTTCGGCGCGCAGGTGTCCTGGGACAAGTCTCTGTGCATCGGCGCCGCGTACGACGTCACGGACGAGACCATCACCCACCACATCGCCGACCGGCCCAACATGGAGAAGCAGTACATCAACAGGTGAGTCGTCACACCTGTGGGTTCGGCCGACTCAAAGCAGACTCACTCTGCGGCCCGCAGAGCTGCGCCGACAACTTTGAGGACAACAGAGTGGATCTCCCCTGGATAGCTCTTGGTTCGTTAATGAGTTATAATGTTATGGAGACCATAGGAGACCAGTCAATGTGTTTCATGGTTCCTAAGTTAGCCTTCTATTACAATGATGAGGTTACCTTAAAAGATATGAAGCCAAACAAGAGCATCATGGTGATAATAGGTATATGTCGCCCATGTTTGTGTACAATTCAGCACACAAACCAGTTACTAGCCTGTATGTTCGTGTATTGTGTGTTGTTATTGGCCTGTGTGTTTCCTGTTTTGTGTTTTTAATGGCCTGTGTGTTTCCTGTATTGTGTCTTATTAGTATGTGTGTTTTCCTGTACTGTGTGTTTCCTGTGTTATTGGTCTGTGTGTTTCCTGTATTGTGTGTTATTAGTTTGCGTGTGTTTCCTGTATTGTGTGTTATTGGTCTGTGTGTTTCCTTTGTTATTGGTCTTTGTGTTTCCTGTATTGTGTGTTATTGGTCTGTGTTTCCTTTGTTATTGGTCTTTGTGTTTCCTGTATTGTGTGTTATTAGTATGCGTGTTTCTAGTATGCGTGTTTCCTGTATTGTGTGTTATTGGTCTGTGTGTTTCCTTTGTTCTTGGTCTGTGCTTCCTGTATTGTTTCCTGTGTTGTCATTGGTCTATGCTTCCTGTATTAGCCCTGAGTAACCAGGGTGCGCCCCCTTGTGTCCGCTCCAGGTACTACATCCAGCCCCAGTGGGTCTACGACTCCATCAACTCAAAGATCTGCCTCCCGGTGGAGGACTACTTCCTCGGGGTCACGCTGCCCCCCCACCTCTCCCCCTTCGTGGAGGAAAAGGAGGGAGACTACGTCCCCCCGGAGAAGCTCAGGATCATGGCCCTGCAGCGGGGCGAGGCCATAGGTACGCAGCACACCTGGAGGGGAGGGGGCTGCCCTGATTGGCTGATGGGTCACACATGGAGGGGGAGACGGCTCCGCTGATTGGCTGATGGGGTCACTTAAGCCAGCTCTACTGATTGGCCGATGGGGTCACACCTTAAGGGAGAGACGGCTCCGCTGATTGGCTGATGGGTTGGCTGATTGACACACCTGTCCTGAGTCTAGTGAGGGGTTGGGCACCATGGAGACGTAGTTAATAGATTTTTTTTTCAATTCTAGTGCAAGACGAGGATGAGGAAGACGACGAAGATGATGATGATGACGAAGACGAGGAGGAAGAGGAGGAAGAAGAGGAAGAGGAGGAGCAGGAAGATGAACAGAATCTGAAGAAGATGGAGACGCAGCGGTCCCAGGGCAAGGTAAGGCTGCTCCGAGGCCGGCCTCGCGCTCTGAACCCGACCTCTGACCTGGGCCTGACCTCTGACCTCTGCTCCTACAGTCGCTCTCAGTGAAGGTGACCCCCGGCAAGGTGAAGAAGGAGGACCGTGGGCGGCTGGAGCAGGAGGAGAAGGCGGAGGAGAAGCGTCTGGCCATCATGATGATGAAGAAGAAGGAGAAGTACCTCTACGACAAGATCATGTTCGGGAAGAAACGCAAAGTCCGCGAGGTGAGTCCCACCAGAGACCAGATCTCACCGCTCGGCTTGTTAACGTTTACATCAGTGGTTCAGGCCGAAATATAACATGATCAAATTCATCTGATCGCTCCTCACGATCCGCGAGCTGTCCGCCCCATAGGCAGGCTGTCAAAAAACACTTCTCTGTAGACGGCCTACGCTCCGAGCGTACACAAAAACAAATGGTACTACGGTTATTAGTGTCTATTCATTGATCTGGGACGGTATATCTGAAGGGTTATTAGTGTTTATTCATTGATCTGGGACGGTATATCTGAAGGGTTATTAGTGTCTATTCATTGATCAGGGACGGTATCTGAAGGGTATTAGTGTCTATCATTGATCTGGGACGGTATATCTAAAGGGTTATTAGTGTCTATTCATTGATCTGGGACGGTATATCTAAAGGGTTATTAATGTCTATTCATTGATCTGGGACGGTATATCTGAAGGGTTATTAGTGTCTATTCATTGATCAGGGACGGTATATCTGAAGGGTTATTAGTGTCTATTCATTGATCTGGGACGGTATATCTAAAGGGTTATTAGTGTCTATTCATTGATCTGGGACGGTATATCTAAAGGGTTATTAATGTCTATTCTTTGATCTGGGACGGTATATCTGAAGGGTTATTAGTGTCTATTCATTGATCAGGGACGGTATATCTAAAGGGTTATTAGTGTTTATCATTGATCTGGGACGGTATATCTGAAGGGTTATTAGTGTCTATTCATGATCAGGGACGGTATATCTGAAGGGTTATTAGTGTCTTCATTGATCTGGGACGGTATATCTAAAGGGTTATTAGTGTCTATTCATTGATCTGGGACGGTATATCTAAAGGGTTATTAATGTCTATTCTTTGATCTGGGACGGTATATCTGAAGGGTTATTAGTGTCTATTCATTGATCAGGGACGGTATATCTAAAGGGTTATTAGTGTTTATTCATTGATCTGGGACGGTATATCTGAAGGGTTATTAGTGTCTATTCATTGATCTGGGACGGTATATCTGAAGGGTTATTAGTGTCTATTCATTGATCTGGGACGGTATATCTGAAGGGTTATTAGTGTCTATTCATTGATCAGGGACGGTATATCTAAAGGGTTATAGTGTTTATTCATTGATCTGGGACGGTATATCTGAAGGGTTATTGGTGTCTATTCATTGATCTGGGACGGTATATCTGAAGGGTATTAGTGTTATTCATTGATCTGGGACGGTATATCTGAAGGGTATTAGTGTCTATTCATTGATCTGGGACGGTATATCTGAAGGGTTATTAGTGTCTATTCATTGATCAGGGACGGTATATCTGAAGGGTTATTAGTGTCTATTCATTGATACGGTATATCTAAGGGGTTATTAGTGTTTATTCATTGATCTGGGACGGTATATCTGAAGGGTTATTAGTGTTTATTCATTGATCTGGGACGGTATATCTAAAGGGTTATTAGTGTCTATTCATTGATCAGGGACGGTATTAGGGCTGTCAATCCTCCCCTCAAATCATATTCGAATTTCTAATGCTTCTTATGTTGAATATTCGAATAATATTCGAATATTTTAATGTTTTTTTTATTATATCATTATATACACCGATACCATCCTATTATTAGGCCTACGTCCCGCGTCCACTAGAGGGCGCGTCAACCAAATCTGTTATGTAACATTTGCAACAAGTTTTACCAAATCAATACAAAACTTATATAAATACGTAAGATATAACGCCAGAAATATTCAAGCAATGATGTTTAATGAAGAAGCTGATGTTCAATCATTCAAATACACACACACACACTGCTATTTTACGATGTTATTCTTGGCTGTTTTGACCGTGGCTCTTCCTCAGCCGCTAACTGTTCTGCGTACTCCGAGTAATGCACTGAATGGAGGTGTGCGCTCATGTTGCTCGTAGTCGAGTGGTACTTTAACGACTTGCAGCATAATTTGCAAATGACGGGTTCTCTGGATGTAATCTTCCCGTTTCTCGATGGAAATCCGAAAGTTATGCTTTCCATCTCTGTGTCTGCTCGCGCGCTGCTTCCCAGCATCTTGTAAGCATACAATTGCCGAGCGAACGTCACGACGCACGACGTTGACTTTCATTTGCGTCGTTGCTCGGCAAAAGTTAAATGTAATTCTTGACTTGTCAATAAGATTTGCTAAAAAATAAATAAAAAAAAGTTCGAACGTTAGTTGCCGCACTCGAATGTTCTCCTTTTTAAAAAATTCGAATTATATTCGAATAGCGAAGTTCGTTTTGACAGCCCTAGACGGTATATCTGAAGGGTTATTGGTGTCTATTCATTGATCAGGGACGGTATATCTGAAGGGTTATTAGTGTCTATTCATTGATCTGGGACGGTATATCTGAAGGGTTATTAGTGTCTATTCATTGATCAGGGACGGTATATCTGAAGGGTTATTAGTGTCTATTCATTGATCTGGGACGGTATATCTGAAGGGTTATTAGTGTCTATTCATTGATCTGGGACGGTATATCTAAAGGGTTATTAGTGTTTATTCATTGATCTGGGACGGTATATCTGAAGGGTTATTGGTGTCTATTCATTGATCAGGGACGGTATATCTGAAGGGTATTAGTGTCTATTCATTGATCGGGACGGTATATCTGAAGGGTTATTAGTGTCTATTCATTGATCAGGGACGGTATATCTGAAGGGTTATGTCTATTCATTGATCAGGGACGTATATCTGAAGGGTTATTAGTGTCTATTCATTGATCTGGGACGGTATATCTAAAGGGTTATTAGTGTTTATTCATTGATCTGGGACGGTATATCTAAAGGGTTATTAGTGTTTATTCATTGATGGGACGGTATATCTAAGGGTTATTAGTGTCTATTCATTGATCAGGGACGGTATATCTAAAGGGTTATTAGTGTCTATTCTTTGATCAGGGACGGTATATCTAAAGGGTTATTAGTGTCTATTCATTGATCTGGGAGGTATATCTGAAGGGTTATTAGTGTTATTCATTGATCTGGGAGGTATATCTAAGGGTTATTAGTGTCTATTCATTGATCTGGGACGGTATATCTAAAGGGTTATTAGGTCTATTCATTGATCAGGACGGTATATCTGAAGGGTTATTAGTGTCTATTCATTGGATCAGGGACGGTATATCTGAAGGGTTATTAGTGTTATTCATTGATCAGGGACGGTATATCTGAAGGGTTATTAGTGTTATTCATTGATCAGGGACGGTATATCTAAAGGGTTATTAATGTATTCATTGATTGATGGGACGGTATATCTGAAGGGTTATTAGTGTCTATTCATTGATCAGGGACGGTATATCTGAAGGGTTATTAGTGTCTATTCATTGATCAGGGACGGTATATCTGAAGGGTTATTAGTGTCTATTCATTGATCACGGTATATCTGAAGGGTTATTAATGTTTATTCATTGGTCAGGGACGGTATATCTAAATAGTTGTTTCCCATTACAGGCGAACAAGCTGACCGCCAAGAGGAAGGCCCACGACGACGCCAGCAAGACAGACAAGAAGAAGAAGGCCAAGAAGCAGTAGCGGTGTGTGTGAGCGCCCGTCCCCCAGCGGGCGTCACGGGGCCGCGGTCGCCGGGTCCCAGGGCAGACCGCTCCGCCGAGGGGGCGGGAGTGGAAGTGTTGGCGAGTGTGACATCACTTCCTCTTTGTTTGTTTGAACTCTCTATATTTCCTACTTATTTTAAGCTGTTGTATACTTTACGTGTTGCTCTGTAAAATAAAAGACTTAATAAGTATGTGGCCTGTTCATGCCCACTCCAAGGAGATTGTAAATGTCATCACTTTACCCCCTCAACGCGCTGAGGAGAGCTCCCACAGCGAGGAGAACGCCATGTCCTGGAGATGGAAGCTTCCGGAACAAAGTGTTCAAGCGACCGCACTCGGGCTGGGTGGAGTGAGGGACGGTCCACTGGGGGGGGGATTGTTCTGATGCCCGGCGGGTCGGAAGTGGGCGTCGCTGACGTCAAAGCGCTGACTCCATGTGCTGTTGCTGGGGGGGGGGGCACACATCACTGGATGACCCTCCCCTCACCCCGCCCCCCCCCTCCCCACTCGCATTTGCATTCCACTTCTCTGAGCAGTCCGGGGCTCGGCCTGGCACCGGGTGCGCGCCGGGCCCACAATGGGCCCAGTGTTGCAGCCGCTCCGTGGTACAGCAGGGGCGGCCGGCCGCATGCCTCCCTGGCCCCCGGCCCCTCCGCCGGCCGCCAGGACGACCAGGGTGCACACTGGACCAGCAGCCCTGAGACTTTATGAACACATATTGCTGCACCCTGGCAGCTAGGGCGAGATGGACTCAGCAAGCTGGCGGGAGCCGCCCCTCCCCTCCCCTGGCATGGATGACCTCCCTGCTCTGGGCAGAACGTCTGTCTCAATCATCACACAGCTTTCATGTTTCTAGTGGGATGTAGAACCCCTTAAATATTTTAAACACGTGAGTGCGTGTGTAGCCTACATCTTTGTCTAAATACATTACCGTTGTTTTACAACTTCTTGAATCATAACCAATCGCCAAACTATCGCTAAATTTAAAAAACTATCAGAATTTACTGCGTGTGTTGCGCCTGAGGCTTTACAGCCCGATTCTGCAGAATAGGTTTACTTTCCGATTGTATTTGCGGACAAAAGAGTGAGGATCCTGTCCGTCCGGCTGTCAGTCGATGAACACACAGCCTGCAGGTATATGTGCGTGTGTGGTATATACAAATATATCCCCACGGCATTTCCAGCGCTACCGCAGAGATATATCCTCGCTTTGTATACCAGGGCCGTCCTGCGTGGTCGACCATGCGCTCCATAGTTCATAAAGACCCCATAGAGGCCTGGAGCTCTCACAGCGCTGCTTAAACAATGCAGAAGGATTGAACCAGCGTCACAATTGAACCTTTTGTATCTTAGCCTCGCTGTAATCATTCATTTTATATTATGTTTCCCACCCCGCGCACACACGCACACGCACACACGCCTATCAGCTTGCAGCACAGACTCCGGTGTCTCAATGGGCCCACTGTGTGACCCGCAGAATGGGCTTCTGGAACGCGGATCTGTTGCCTCGAGTCTTCTCTCTCTCTCTCTCTCTCTCTCTCTCTCTCTCTCTCTCTCTCTCTCTCTCTCTCTCTCTCTCTCTCCCCCCCCCCCCCCCCCTTCTCCTTTATGAGTTATGAGTCCCCCGGCAGTAGATCACTGACGTCACGCGCGGCTAAATGAGCTTCCCCGCGGTGCTTCTCAGCAGGTTGACAATTACCTGCTGCTGAGGACAAATTAAAAGGCGTGCGTACGACCCCAGCATCAGGTGAAGAGACAGTGAGGGAGAGGGAGAGAGGGGGAGAGGGAGTGAGGGAGAGGAATAGAGAGAGAGGGGGGGGGAGAGAGAGAGCGGGGGAGAAAGAGAGAGGGAGAAAGAGAGAGAGAGAGAGAGAGCTGCCAGTAGGATTGATCTCTGTCTGTTTGAGGAAAGTGTTGGACTAGGGTGGACTATTGGTCTAAAGTTGGTTATTTAAATACTGAAGACTGAAGCATCTCCACTTCAGAATGATCAAATGTTTCGGTTGGACCTACTCAAGAAGGTAAGAGTCTTCTGAAGAGTTTACTTTGATAACAATGAGTTGAATTTAGGTCTACAAGACATTTGCTTCTGATTCTCTTTGACATTAGAAGTTGTAGAACTAGACAAAAATCCATGTAGGTATAATCATAAACTACAGTAAGTATAGGACTACATTGTTTACATGGACACATCTGATCCGCATAGATTTCTATGCGGGATAGAAAATGATCATATCTACGCCTCATTCGGAATACAATTATCTGTTCGGCATAGAATCCTATGCCGAATAGAAGAGGCGGTGTAGTCCGTTTTAATCGACATGTATACACTTATTCCGAATAGATTGGGGTTTAATTTAGAGCAGCTGCAGTAGTTTGCAATTGGTCCACTGAGCTCCGCGGTACTTTTATGCACACTGAACTTGACCGCTGTTGTTACAACTCCGTAAGTAGTCCGGTAAGCGTGTCCAGTTGCTAAGCGACGGGACATGGGTGTTTATTAATGACGTGTTCGCGTATCGTAGTTTCCGCGCGCGTCCGAGATAACTGAGATAACTGTATGAGTAGGCTACTACTCATTTACTCAAAACAAAAATTATATGTTTTTATTAGCTAAAATCATATAATTTGCAGAAATTGAGTGATGGTTAACCAATTAAGAAAAAACAACGGTGGGCCTCTTCATATTTGAATGAAGAGGAAATATGAAGAATTAATTTTTTTATTCATTAATGTTTTTTTTATTTTTTACAAACCTTAATTTTTGGTGCCCCCCTCAGGTACTTGGTGCCCTACGCACTCTGCGTACTCTGCGTATAGGGAGCGGCGGGCCTGCTACTACTAGGCCTAGTACTTTTGCAGGCTGGACGTTAAAATACTTCTGAACTTAGAGAGACCACTCTCTCCCACCAGTCTTGGCTGCGGACTCGCATTCAAATTCCTCTTGTTTGCGGCGGTGGGTCGGGGTAAATATAAAGACCGGACGTAGCTGTGCTGTCCTCCTTCTTAATTGAAGGAGCAGGCAGATAAATGCTCTCTCCTGCTGTGCGTTCATTAATATCAAATTCACAATGCCTAATAGTGATAAGACGTCCATTATGTCACCGGCGGTCCAGAGATGTAGGCCTATCAGGTGTGCGCGAGAGACATAACGGAGAACTTTTGTTACTGCCATGTATACAGTAAGCCTATACATTCGAACCACTGTGATGCTTCCGATATGCTCAACGATGAACAGTGACCCAACCTGTTGATAAGGTGTATTTTTAATTTACACCTTATCATTTAATTTACACCCCTCTGGGGTGGGGGCCATACTGGCCCATACTGCAAAATGGGGTTTCGATCCGATATGAAATAACACAGGACCAGATTCACCGATATCAATATTGATGATTTTTATTCAAAGCAGCATGTGTATTTTTCATGTAGGGGATAGCAGTGTTTCATTATTTATAAGGTCATCATCATTGAAACGCTAAATCTGAATCCATTTATCATGACTACTGAATGATATGCCAAAGGTTAGCAATGTCAGCTGAAGTGAGTGGTAGAATATCATTTATACCTGACACCTGCCTGACGCAGGTTTGATTCCCAAGAGAAGCATGTATGCAGAAAGCAATTAGCTTTCCACTGAATGCATGTTAAAACACAGGACCATTTCTCAATAATTGTTTATTTTCTTTGTACCATATACAATCTATAAAGGGGTTCATTGTCACTTCAGAGCATTCAAAGGAAAGACAGACAGCGGAAAAAAAATTGTGTTTGAAAAGTATTTCCAACCCCTGTATTAGACCATCTTTAGACTATAATCCGTCCCAGTAACATCTAGCGAGGACTTATTTCTTTGTCGCAGCATAAGCTCTTGGACATATGAGGTCTCAATCGTTATGAGGAGGAGAATCTGTTACGAGAGACGAGGTCATCCTATTACCAGACCAGAAGGCCGACTGGCGCCCGAACAGGATCGCTTTACACACGGATACATTATTCAGTCTGGGGCCGGTGGACAGAGAACCCAGTAGGGCTTAAGTGACTGTTTCAAAAGGCACGCCATCTCGGCTCACCTATACTGTCCCTGCTCCAGAAAACAGAAAAGATCCTCTCCGAATGTGTTTGGATCACATCCAGACCTGAGGCCTGGTGCCATGGTGTCTGGTGAGCCGACCCCTGCACCCATGGGCTCACTACTCTTTCAGAAACAGTGCTGCCTCATTGGTCCCACCCCTGCAAAGATAATCGTGCGTTGGTGTAAATCTCCCTCTTCTTCTCCTGATGTTGTCTTGTGTTCCGTGTCTTTGAAGGTAATTTGGATCATGGCCGGCAAGCAAGGAAGACAATGGAGGTCGATGTGCAAGGGCTTGGTCCTGGGCACTCTGCTCACCAGCTGCATGATCCTGCTCTACTGCCTCTCCTCTCTGCAGGACCACGGCACCTTCCCAGAGTAAGAGTCCTCCCGGTTCACACGGCAAACACACGCAGGATTCACTGCGGCAGAATCTTAAAATACACAAATAAACATGATTCATCCCTTAAGGGTAAATTCAGGAGTACTGGCCCTTCCCTTTGGGAATTAATAAAATGTTTGTATTTACTTTTGATAGTTTGAATAAAAAAAGCACCTATCGTAACTAGAGGATGATACTGAGACCAGGAGGCCTTTCCCACTAGAGGAGTCCTTGGACCTTTGTGAGGACCTCATTGATGACACAACCATATTTAAGCCGCTTCAGTTGTTAACATCATATAATGAAGATCATATTTTATTAATGTGGGACAATTTCACGACACTATTAAAGCTTCTGCTCGTAGAATTCGAGATGTGTACAAAGGGGCCGAATCCTAGTAATGTCCCTGCTCCCTCCCTCCTCCCTCCCTCCCTCCCTCCCTCCCTCTCTCTGTTTTCCTGCCTCTGAGGAGTGCTGCGTCACACACCTGTGGGTCACCCATGATAGCAGGGTGTACATCCTTATGCTGGCCATGAAAGATTGATATCCTGGACCAATCAAGGCAGAGAAGCCCAAGCTAAAGTCTAAAATGGAAATAGTCCCATACAGCGGCAGGCAATCAGAGCAGACTCACTGAGCGCTCCACCCCATATGGGCTTTAGACTCAGACTCTCCTCAGATTGAACGCGCTGGTCTGATGGATGGGGACCGTCATGATGCCCTCGTCTCGTCTCTCTCTGCAGGGTTCCTGTTCCTTACTCTTGTGCCCACCGCCCCGCCAACTTGCCGCAGACCACCAACGGCTCGGACCCCCGGCCGGGCGCGCCCCTCTGCAGCCCCAAGGTGGACGTCATGTTCATGAAGACCCATAAGACCGCCAGCAGCACGCTCATCAACATCCTGTTCCGCTTCGGCGAGAAGCACCGCCTCAAGTTCGCCTTCCCCAGCAGCAGGAACGACTTCCTCTACCCGGCGTTCTTCCAGCGCTCGCAGGTGAAGGACTTCAAGCCCGGCATGTGCTTCAACATCGTGTGTAACCACATGCGCTTCGACGCCGCCGAGGTGGCCAAGCTGCTGCCCGCCGACACGGCCTACGTGACCATCCTGCGGGACCCCGCCGAGCTATTCGAGTCCTCCTTCCACTACTTCGGCCGCACGGCCCCGCTGACCTGGAAGATCCCCGGGGAGGACAAGCTCCGGGAGTTCCTGCGTGACCCCCACTACTACTACGACCCCGAGGGCTTCAACGCCTTCTACCTGAAGAACCTGCTGTTCTTCGACCTGGGGCAGGACAACAGCCTGGAGCCCGGAGACCCGCGCGTGGACCAGGGCATCCGGGCCATCGCCGACCGCTTCCACCTGGTCATGCTGGCGGAGCACTTTGAGGAGTCGCTCATCCTGCTGAAGGACGCCCTCTGCTGGGAGACAGAGGACCTGCTCTTCTTCAGGCTCAACGAGAGGAAGGGCTCTACGGTGTCCAAGCTGGAGCCCGAGCTGAGGGCCAAAGCCCTGGAGTGGAACGCCGTGGACTGGAAGCTCTACCAGCACTTCAACGCCACCTTCTGGAGGAAAGTGGACGCGTACGGACGCCAGCGTATGGCGGAGGACGTGGAGGGCTCCGACGGAGGAACGCCGAGATGGCGGCCCTCTGCATCGAGGGGGGCCATGCCGTGGAGGCCACCCGCATTCAGGAGAAGGACATGCTGCCCTGGCAGCCCATCGGGGAGAAGTCCATCATGGGCTACAACCTGAAGAAGAACGTGGACAAGAAGCATCGCAAGGTGTGCCGCAAGATGCTGATGCCAGAGTTACAGTATCTGACGGAGATGGGAGTCAACCTGTGGATCACCAAGCTGTGGGGTCACGTCAGAGACGTCATTAACTGGTGACCCGCTACGCAGACTGGGAGAGGACCATTACAGTGCTATTAAAACAATGAAACAGTGGAGGGAGTGTGGGAGAGCTGTGCAAACTATTGTTTTGTTTGTCTTTAGTCTGGGTCACGTGACCGTCTTACTGTGACCGTACCTACTGAAGAAGAGGCTCCTCTTGTTTGTAAATATTTGTATATTTTTGCCATGTGTAATATATCTGATGGACGCTTGTAAAAACGATATTGACCATCAGACAATCTTAAGAATTTTGAAACACATAATTTCATATGTGAGGGAGGTTGACTCTATATTATTGTCAATGTATGCAGTTGAATAATACAACTTTTATGTTCTGAGTTTTTTTCATTATTTGAACTGCAATGGCACACCACACACACACACACACACACACACACACACACACTCTCTCTCTCCATAACTACTCTTATAACCAATAATAAATATGTCAATATTTTACTGTCATACAAACTGTTGAAGCACATCAGATATTTTAAAAAAAATTATCCAAAACATATCTGAACTAGAACGTTTCTCCAGGACCAAACAAGACCATCAAAAGTCAATCACAACACATAACATTATTTAAAGTGCAAAACAACCATTAGAATAAACGGATGAGCATGACAGAGCTCAATGACTCAACCCTATCTCTCAATCGCTCTGCTGGCAGCCAATGGAATCACCAGCATCGTCCGTCACAGGACAGGAAGTGAATCGAATGGTGCATTCAAGGCATGCGGTATGGATGGAAGCGGTAGGAAAGATTCACAGCCTTCCCATTAGCTACGGACAACTTCAGATTGAGAGCACCGTTTAATGACACGGCACCGCTTTTATTTTTCTATCGGCGCCTTTGAACCGTTTGAATGATAGGAAGTAGCATGTCTAGAAGTAATTGTTTGAATTATTTTTGATCTTCAGTCACTTCTGTTTACCGCCTAGTCGGACACATTGGACCTTTTCAGAAAGACCCCAGATCCCAGTTGTAATTACCAGTAGAGTGGTGAGCGGGATTTTATATTAGTCGTTGCACGTATTGTATTTTAAGTCAGAAGTTGGTAATTACGGAAGCTCCCATATGAATCGAACGCAGCAATCCATATTCACCAATCATTAGTCGCCAGGGGCGTGGCCGAGTCTGTCCATCCAGACAGCTCTTGTTATGCTAGCTTTAGCCTAGCTGCTCTTTAATCACAAGACAAACGTCCCGCAGAAACTCTCCTGAAGCCCGAAGCTCTTCGTCCCGCTGTCCGCAGACATGCTAGCAGTGAGTTAGCCATACGTAGCTCACATTAGCATCCTCATCCAATGTGTTTAGTCTAAGTACTTTAAGCTCATTCCACTCTAAGGCGTCATAATGCAGAGTTAAGGTGGAGCTCCTCTCCTCTCCTGGCCCCCCGCTGCTCCGTCCGAGACCCCTCGACCCGGGCGGGGACCATGTGAAGGTAGGCTGTGACTGTGAGGAGAGTCCGGGTAAACGCTGTCGGCGACGATGTCTTGCAAATCCACCAAAGTCGCCCCGAGTGTCGACTTCGACCACAGCTGCTCCGACAGCGTGGAATACCTGACGCTCAACTTCGGGCCCTTCGAGCCCGTCCGCCGCTGGAGGAGGCTGCCGCCCTGCGACGAGTTCGTCGGAGCCAGGTAACACGACCGACGGCCCGGCACCTCCCGTCTGTCAAGCCGCTGGTCCACCCCGCCGCGTTCTGACCTTTGACCTCTCCGTCCATCCAGGCGCAGCAAACACACCGTGGTGGCCTACAGGGATGCCATTTACGTGTTTGGGGGAGATAATGGGTGAGCGTTTCTATTCTATATCAGTTAACCATGATGGCCTTCATCACCTGAGGTCCATCCTCACTCTGATTGGTCGTCGAGTTCATGTTAGTCATCGGGGCTGGACTACCCCTTAATTGATCACTTATTGCGTCGTTCACTATTTAATGAATGTTCATGTGGATCATCCTGACATGTGTAACGATACTTTACATGTGTGTTTAACTCCTTTCTCTGCAGGAAGAACATGCTGAATGACTTGCTGCGCTTCGATGTAAAGGACTGCTCGTGGTGTCGGTGAGTGCCTTCTCTTTGTTAAACAGACAGTATTCTGTAGCACTGATCTGCTATCGACTCTCCACTCCAACACGACACAAGGCTATTTTGTGACAGCAATGTGTTGTGATGATGGTTTCAGCGCCTTTACGACGGGAACCCGGCCCCCTGCCCCGGTACCACCACTCCGCCGTCGTCTATGGCAGCAGCATGTTTGTTTTTGGTGAGTTCCCCTCCTCCATCGTGTGGAGGTCCTTGGGCTCGCTTGTGTGATGTCTCAGTTTGCTTACAAACAGAGAAAATGCACTGAAATGTCTCTGTGCTGTGTTGTCTTCTAGGGGGCTACACTGGAGACATCTACTCGAATTCCAACTTAAAAAACAAGAATGACCTTTTTGAATACAAGTTCGCTACGGGGCAGTGGACTGAGTGGAAGGTTGAGGGCAGGTAACGATGGCGCCATACATTCTATATTCTACCAATCCATGTGTTTGATCTGTTTATGTTTTTAAACGCTGACATTTATTATTTAATTCTCGCATTATGACATTTCTCAGCCCATATTATTTTACTATTTACTCTAATTAACCAGATTGGACTCATTGAGATTATGCATCTTTTACAAGAGAGACCGGGCCAAAACGACACCATCATACAATAAAATAAGTATCAGGTAAAGCGTAGTTATAAAGCCCTTAATACAGGCCATGTATTTAGGAGACTTTTAGAGAGTTGGCATTGCAGTAATCGAGTCTAGAGATGTAAACGTGTCTCTGCATCTGCCTCAAACAGCACTGCTCCGGTTCTAGCAATGTTTCTGAGGAAAGACTAAATGCACAGTAACCATAGCAACGTGCAACATAACATGAGAACATTATTCTACACATCTCACAAGGCAGAGGAGGAGCCGAAACCTTCTGACCTGAGGCCAGAAGGTTCCGTCAGCTTGCATCAGGTCCGGTCCCGGTTCTGACCCTTGACCTGGGTCAGCGTGACCTGACCCAGCCCGTTCTGTGATGAGGGCCCTGAAACGACATGACCTTCTTACCGTTTGTCCGTCTCATTCGCAGCCTCCCGGTTGCCAGGTCGGCCCATGGAGCCACCGTCTACGACGATAAGCTCTGGATATTCGCTGGATACGACGGGAACGCCAGGTGGGGAGCTGTGCTGACGCCACCGTCACCACCTTGTGATCCAGGGAGCAGGAGGAATCAGGGGATCAATTGTCGTGTTTTCCTCCCCCTGCAGGTTGAACGACATGTGGACCATCAGCCTGCAGGACAGAGAGCAGGGGGGCTGCTGGGAGGAGGCCAGTGCACCTCCTTCATAACCTAATGTTCTCTTAAAGGAAGCCTTCAGGCTCTGCCACGTTCTACTATGTGTCAGAACCCCCCGATCAGTTTCTCTGGGGAAAAAAATGCATAAAAGTTTGTCCATCTTCGTCTTCCCAAAGTGTTTGGTTTTCCTTGAACGCAGATGAAGACGATGGCCTCATTGTGCTCTCTGCTCTCGGGTCCATTAGATGGATCAGAGCGGAGAGATTCCTCCATCCTGCTGCAACTTCCCCGTGGCCGTGTGCCGGGACAAGATGTTTGTGTTCTCAGGGCAGAGCGGAGCCAAGATCACCAACAACCTCTTTCAGTTCGAGTTCAAGGGTCACATGTGAGTGGAAACGCGTCGGAAAAAGAAAGTACAAACGAACAATAAGAGGTGCACAATTAAACATTGGTCCCAAGCTACGCTGAGATCAGTCAAAGCAGAAACACACACCTGTCAACGAGTACCGTAGGAAGGGTTCTCCCCGCTAACCCCTGGGTCCCCCCCCCCCCCCCCCCCCCAGGTGGACCCGCATCCCGACGGAGCACCTGCTGCGGGGCTCGCCCCCCCCTCCGCAGCGGCGTTACGGCCACACCATGGTGGCCTTCGACCGCCACCTCTACGTGTTCGGGGGCGTGGCCGACAACACGCTGCCCAACGAGCTGCACTGCTACGACGTGGACTCCCAGTCCTGGGAGGTCATCCACCCCAGCCTGGACAGCGAGGTCAGTACCGTCACCCGGCCAGCACAGACACGAGTCCTCACAGACACCGAGTCCTCACAGACACCGAGTCCTCACAGACACGGAGTCCTCACAGACACGGAGTCCTCACACACACGGAGTCCTCACACACACGGAGTCCTCACACACACGGAGTCCTCACAGACACCGAGTCCTCACAGACACCGAGTCCTCACAGACACCGAGTCCTCACAGACACCGAGTCCTCACAGACACCGAGTCCTCACAGACACCGAGTCCTCACAGACACCGAGTCCTCACACACACACCGAGTCTTCACACACACACCGAGTCTTCACACACACACCGAGTCTTCACAGACACCGAGTCTTCACAGACCCAGAGTCCTCACAGACCCAGAGTCCTCACAGACCCAGAGTCCTCACAGACCCAGAGTCCTCACAGATACCGAGTCCTCACAGACGAGAGTCCTCACAGACCCAGAGCCCCCACATGTGGAACACAGACCCAGAGCCCTCACATGTGGAACACGGACCCAGAGCCCTCACATGTGGAACACGGACCCAGAGCCCTCACATGTGGAACACAGACCCAGAGCCCTCACAACACAGATTTAGGCCCCGTGTTGTGAACGATGGTTTGTTTGGTTTGTTTGTTTGCTGTTGTTGTGTTGGCGGATCCAGAAGCTATGTCAGCCTCTCCTCTTCGTCCTCACTGGGTCTCATTGCCTGAGGGGAGTCCTCCGTTCGGTTGCGTCCTCACTGGGGTCCCCCCGCCTGAGGGAGTCCTCTGTTCTGCTGCGTCCTCCCAACTGGGTCCCCCCGCCTGAGGGGAGTCCTCCGTTCGGTTGCGTCCTCACTGGGTCCCCCCGCCTGAGGGGAGTCCTCTGTTCTGCTGCGTCCTCACTGGGTCCCCCCGCCTGAGGGGAGTCCTCCGTTCGGTTGCGTCCTCACTGGGTCCCCCCGCCTGAGGGGAGTCCTCCGTTCTGTTGGTCCTCACTGGGTCTCATTGCCTGAGGGGAGTCCTCCGTTCTGTTGCGTCCTCACTGGGTCTCATTGCCTCTGTTCGGTTGAGTCCTCAGATGCCGAGCGGCCGGTTGTTCCACGCGGCGGCCGTGATCCACGATGCCATGTACATCTTCGGAGGCACGGTGGATAACAACGTGCGCAGCGGGGAGATGTACCGGTTCCAGGTAAACCCAATCGACTCCATCACTGCTATCAGCGCTCAGAAAAATGGATCTCACAGAAGACTCTCGTTTCCTCGCCTCCCACGGCTCGAAGGCACCTGATCCTGTTTCTGTTCTGCACAGTTCTCCTGCTACCCAAAGTGCACCCTGCACGAGGACTACGGGAAGCTGTGGGAGAACCGCCAGTTCTGTGACGTGGAGTTCATCCTGGGCGAGGTGAGCACCACCTCGTGTACACTGTGCTCCTCATATTGACAATTCACAAATGTTACACACGGGGCTTTAAAAGGTATCAAAAAGTCTCGCGTTTAGTTTCATAGGGCTAATGTTTTGTGGGTTGTGGTTGGAACTTTATGGATGGACGATTTATATGCGTTTCCAAGACTTTGGTATTAAATTATATTTTTATCTCATAACTACCATTATCATTATATTTTTTGTGTTTATGTTTACATTAATAATTGAAAAGTTGCAAGGTTATGGATTTATTAGAATATCCACATAAACAACAAGGTCTAACAAAGGTCTTAGCGCTGTAATGAATGAGGTCATCACAGGTACTGAATAGTAACCTGATTTATTTAGACGTCATTTAAGTGTACAATCTTGAAAAAGGGTCTTGTAGTTAAGGCATATTAACCAGTCTTGGAGTTAGCTTGTTGCAACCTGCAGGTAGCAACACGTATAGTCTCCACTGTGACTCGCGAGCGTCTACCTCAGAGCCGCAGAATGCTAATGATGAGCGGTCCTCTGTAGCGGGAGGAGAGAGTCCTCGGCCACATCGCCATAGTGACGGCCCGGTGCCAGTGGCTGAGGAGGAAGATCCTGCAGGCTCGGGACCGGCAGAGACAGGTGCGGCTCCTCCTCTGTGCACTGCATACTTATCTTATTAGTATATTTATTAGAATGTGGACCCTCTCTGTGGACTGTTGTACCATGTGTTTTAATATTATGTACTATTTTCATTTTAAATATCATTGACTGAGTGAACCGCACAAGGATTCCAGTGCCCCTGTGGCCCTGTGGCCCTGTGGCCCTGTGGCCCTGTACGCAGTGAACTGAGCTGACCTGATGGGTCACTGCGGTAGAGGTTGTTTATAGTGTATGCTCGCCACTGTGAAGGAGGGACCCCCGGTGTCCCTAAAGGTTACTGTATTAACTGAGCCTGGACTGTAGGCGGCGCGTTGGCTGACGCTGCGGCGTGCTGTGTGTGCAGAAGGCCAAGCAGGAGAGCGGGGAGGAGGCGGAGGAGGGGTCCGCGGGCCCCTGGGAGGTCCCGGCGGTGAAGCCCTCGGGGACCCCCAACCTGGAGGTCTCCATTCGGGAGGCGGAGCCCCAGCCCTTCAGGGTGCTCATGCAGTTCCTCTACACGGACAAGATCCAGTACCCCCGCAGAGGTCAGTCAGTCAGTCAGTCAGTCAGTCAGTCAGTCAGTCAGTCAGTCAGTCAGTCACTCACTCACTCACTCACTCACTCACTCACTGGCCAGTCAGTCAGTCAGTCAGTCACTCACTCACTGGCCAGTCAGTCAGTCAGTCAGTCACTCACTCACTCACTCACTCACTCACTCACTCACTCACTCACTCACTGGCCAGTCAGTCAGTCAGTCAGTCACTCACTGGCCAGTCAGTCAGTCAGTCAGTCAGTCAGTCAGTCACTCACTCACTGGCCAGTCAGTCAGTCAGTCACTCACTGGCCAGTCAGTCAGTCAGTCAGTCACTGGCCAGTCAGTCAGTCAGTCAGTCACTCACTGGCCCGTCAGTCAGTCAGTCAGTCAGTCAGTCAGTCAGTCAGTCAGTCAGTCAGTCAGTCAGTCAGTCAGTCAGTCAGTCAGTCAGTCAGTCATCATCAGTCAGTCAGTCAGTCAGTCAGTCAGTCAGTCAGTCAGTCAGTCAGTCAGTCACTCACTCACTCACTCACTCACTCACTCACTCACTCACTCACTCACTCACTCACTCACTCACTCACTCACTCACTCACTCACTCACTCACTCACTCACTCACTCACTCACTCACTGACCAGTAACTCGACCTGTCTAGGTCCCAGTCGGTAAGGGGACCAGGGGGAACCTGTTCTGGGTCCCAGTCGGTAAGGGGACCAGGGGGAACCTGTTCTGGGTCCCAGTCGGTAAGGGGACCAGGGGGAACCTGGTCTGGGTCCCAGTCGGTAAGGGGACCAGGGGGAACCTGGTCTGGGTCCCAGTCGGTAAGGGGACCAGGGGGAACCTGGTCTGGGTCCCAGTCGGTAAGGGGGACCAGGGGGAACCTGGTCTGGGTCCCAGTCGGTAAGGGGACCAGGGGGAACCTGGTCTGGGTCCCAGTCGGTAAGGGGACCAGGGGGAACCTGCTCTGGGTCCCAGGCTGATAGCAGTGTGTGTCGTCCCTGTCTCAGGCCACGTCCAGGACGTGCTGCTCATCATGGACGTGTACAAGCTGGCGCTGAGCTTCCAGCTGGCCCGTCTGGAGCAGCTGTGTGTGCAGTACATCGAGGCGTCGGTGGACCTGCAGAACGTGCTCAGCGTGTGTGAGAACGCCAACAAGCTGCAGCTGGACCAGCTCAAGGTACTGCCGGGCCGGCCTTCATTCACGTTTACATCACACCTCGACACTCAGCTAACCCTAACCCCCCCCCCCCCCTCCAGGAGCACTGCCTGAACTTCGTGGTGAAGGAGTCCCACTTCAACCAGGTCATCATGACCAAGGAGTTTGAGCGGCTGAGCACGCAGCTCATCGTGGAGATCGTGCGGCGCAAACAGCAGCCCCCCCTGCGGCTGTACTCGGACCAGCCTGTGGACATCGGCACCTCCCTGGTGCAGGACATGAAGGCCTACCTGGAGGGGGGCGGCCTGGACTTCTGTGACATCGTGCTGCTGCTGGACGGCCACCCCCGCCCCGCCCACCAGGTCATACTGGCCGCCCGCTCCAGGTGGGCCGTCGATACAGGATGCATCTGGTCACATGGTCATGATGTCGGACATTCACCCGTTCATGCACACATTCACTCACCGACGGCGGAGTCAGCCACGCAGGGCGACAGCCGGCGGGTCAGGAGCAGTGAGGGTGAGGCGTCTCGCTCAGGGACACCTCCACACTCTGGGGATCGAACCAGCAGCCGGTCAACCCGCTCTACCTCCTGAGCTGCTGCTGCGTCAGACGGATTCTTGTATTTGTGTGTGTGATATGTTGATGTATTGGTTCAGCGATGGAATGTCGTTTCTCTTTCTTCTGACGTGTGTGTGTGTGTGTGTGTGTGTGTGTGTGTGTGTGTGGTGTGTGTGTGGTGTGTGTGTGTGTGTGGGTGTGTGTGTGTGTGTGTGTGTGTGTGTGGGTGTGTGTGTGTGTGTGTGTGTGTGTGTGCCCTCAGTTACTTCGAGGCCATGTTCCGCTCCTTCATGCCTGTGGACGGCCAGGTCAACATCTCCATCGGGGAGATGGTCCCCAGTAAGCAGGCCTTTGAGTCCATGCTGCGCTACATCTACTACGGGGACGTCAACATGCCCCCGGAGGACTCCCTGTATCCTCCCCACTCCTGCTGCACGCTACACCTCAGCCCCTTGTGAGGCCCTCAGTGCTCCTTCACCTTACACCTCAGCCTCGTATGAGGCCCTCAGTGCTCCTTCACCTTACCCTCAGCCCCTTATGAGGCCCTCAGTGCTCCTTCACCTTACACCTCAGCCCCTTATGAGGCCCTCAGTGCTCCTTCACCTTACACCTCAGCCTCTTATGAGGCCCTCAGTGCTCCTTCACCTTACACCTCAGCCCCTTATGAGGCCCTCAGTGCTCCTTCACCTTACACCTCAGCCTCTTATGAGGCCCTCAGTGACCCGTTCAGTCCTCCTTCATCAGCTTCTGGTTCAGGTTTGTTTTGTGTTCGGACCCGTCTGTCAACGATCAGTGTTGTGATCCAGATGATTGATTTAAACATTTACACCTCGAGTATTTAGCAGACGCTTTTATCAAAAGCGTCTTACAATAAGTCCATTTGTCAGAAAGAGAAACAACAATATATCTCTGTGGGTACAGTAATGATGTTCGTAGAACAAAGTGGAATGCACTTACAATCACTAGGTTAACCCATGCCCCGTGTACAACAGAGACGGCTAGGATCAGACGCTACACAACGCTGAGTACTGTTTTAAGTGCCAGGACGTACAACAAGGGTGGAGGCCCTGCAGAGTCTAAGTGAACAAGTGAGTCTTGAGTTGATCTAAAGCAGGGGTGCCCAACCAGTCGATCGCGGTCTACCAGTAGATCGCCGACAGATCCCAAGTCGATCGCGAGGGGTGAAGAAAAAAAAAAAAAAAAATTTTTTTTTTATTTTTTATTTTTATTTTTAATGAAATTAAATTTGCGCGGGACATATACGCGCGGTAGCGCATGTGCTGTTAACAGCAGTTGAAAGCCGTCAACAGTAGTTACACACTCCTAACGTTGCATGGCTGAGGGGAAACAAAGCTAAGACCTACCATTTCACACCTGAGTTGGAGGAAGATTATTGATTATCGTTGAGAAGGTGCCGTGCGCAGACGGAATGAAACCCCCACTGAAGTCCGTAGGTTCACGATACAACCCCCCCCCCCCCCCCCCCCCCCGTCAACAATTGTTCTCTACCCCCCCCCCCCCCCCCCCCCCCCCCCCTGGCTTGAAGGTAGGTTTGCTGGTAGATCTCGGGAGGTTGGCTACTTGAAAAGTAGATCTTGGGTCAAAAAAGGTTGGGCACCCCTGATCTAAAGGTTCTCTTCTGAGCGTCTCTCTCTGAGTGTCTTCCTCCCTAACTCCTGGTCAGCTATCTGTTCTCGGCGCCGTACTACTACGGCTTCTCCAACAACCGGCTGCAGGCCTACTGCAAGCAGAACCTGGAGATGAACGTCACGGTGGAGAACGTCCTGCAGGTCTGTCTTGTCTGTCTTGTCTGTCTTGTCTGTCTTGTCTGTCTTGTCTGTCTGTCTGTCTGTCTGTCTGTCTGTCTGTCTGTCTGTCTGTCTGTCTGTCTGTCTGTCGTTCTGTCGTTCTGTCTGTCTCCCTCCCTCCCTCCTCCCTCTGTTAACACCCCTCTCCCCCTCTCAGATCCTGGAGGCGGCCGATAAGACCCAGGCCCTGGACATGAAGAAGCACTGCCTGCACATCATCGTGCACCAGTTCATCAAGGTGGGTGGGCTGGTGTCTGGGGCCCTGGCACTGTGCTGCCCCCTGGCTGCAGCTGGGCTGGCCCCCTAGGGGCCCCGAGCCCCCCTAGGGGCCCCGAGCCTCCCGCATGGGAGAGCAGAATGTTGACCCGAGGACCGGCTGAACAAGCAGGCCCCTCCCCGGGGCGGGGGGCCGGAGAGGAAACCGACCAATGAGAGCGCCTGCAACCCCCTCCCCCCCACCCTCCTGGAACCGTTCAAGAGTTAAAAGAAAACCTTCCTTTGGTTTGCTGCACGTTGGTTCTATTCTTTTACGCTGCTTAATCTTTATGTGTTGTGTTTGTTCTGTTGCTCTATCTTCATGTGTTGCTTCTGTTTGGTTTTATTGCGTTAGCTCCCCTCAGCAGGCTGGACTTGATTTGGTAACGCCTCACCTTACTATTATGTTCATTTATGGCCTTTTTTTTCCTCCCCTCCCACCCCTCTCACTCTCTACCTCCCCTCTCACTCTCTACCTCCCCTCTCACTCTCTACCTCCCCTCTCACTCTCTACCTCCCCTCTCACTCTCTACTCCCTCTCACTCTCTACCTCCCCTCTCACTCTCTACCTCCCCTCTCACTCTCTACCTCCCCTCTCACTCTCTACCTCCCCTCTCATTCTCTACCTCCCCTCTCACTCTCTACCTCCCCTCTCACTCTCTACCTCCCCTCTCACTCTCTACCCTCCCCTCTCATTCCTCTACCTCCCCTCTCATTCTCTACCTCCCCCTCCCCTCTCATTCTCCCCCTCCCCTCTCATTCTCTACCTCCCCTCTCACTCTCTACCTCCCCTCTCACTCTCTCTCTCCCCTCTCACTCTATACCTCCCCTCTCATTCTCTACCTCCCCTCTCACTCTCTACCTCCCCTCTCACTCTCTACCTCCCCTCTCATTCTCTCTCCCCTCTCACTCTCTACCTCCCCTCTCATTCTCTACCTCCCCTCTCACTCTCTACCTCCCCTCTCATTCTCTACCTCCCCTCTCACTCTCTACCTCCCCTCTCATTCTCTACCTCCCCTCTCACTCTCTACCTCCCCTCTCATTCTCTCTCCCCTCTCACTCTATACCTCCCCTCTCATTCTCTACCTCCCCTCTCATTCTCTACCTCCCCTCTCATTCTCTCCCCCTCTCCTCTCATTCTCTCTCCCCTCCCCTCCCCCTCTCCTCTTCTCCTCTCATTCTCTCTCCCCTCCCCTTCCTCCCCTCTCATTCTCTCCTTCTCCTCACCCTCGCCCTCCCCCCTCCTCCTCCCCCCCCCCCCCCTCTCCGTTGAAGGTATCCAAGCTGCCTAACCTGCGGTCTCTGAGCCAGCTGCTGCTGCTGGACATCATCGAGTCGCTGGCCACGCACATATCAGACAAACAGTGTGCCGAGATGGGCCCCGACATTTAGGACCGGGCCCCCAGCGGGCCCCCACCGGGCCCCCAGCCCGGCCTCACTGGCTCGGTTCTGATTGGTTCGTTTGCTGGACCTTGCATGTCAACTCCGTCAGCGTCTTCTGAGACGATGGCTCTCCTTCGTACCGGAGATCCGTCACCACAGGGACCGCGTCCTCGTTGTACTGACGAGGCAGGATGAGTGAACCTGTAGAGTGTATAGCTGAACGCGGTTCCATCCAAAGTACTCCTCTGTAGCCATGTATTCCTCCATATAGCCATTGTATTCTACTCCGTTCCATGGGGAGTATGTGATGTACTGTGAGTACTAACTGCATTATACCAAGTTAACCGTCAGGAAAAGTGTTGGTTGAATAAGTGATCTTGTCATTGTTTAACATGGAAGGATTTAATATGACTTGTAGACGCTGTAAACGATGATGTGTCTGCAGTCTTTGTCTTTAAGCCATTGCTGTTTTTGATGAATGTTTGACAAAGGCACACGTCCACTGTCGTCCTAATAACCACTAGGAGCCCTTTAGCTCGCTCAGCCTGTATCATATGGGATGTAGTTACAACTTTATCCCCTCCAAGAGCCCGATGTATTTAAAGCCTTAATAAACCTCTTGGTTAAGTGACTGCTGTCTGTGTGCTGGTGTCTGTTCTGCTCAGTCCATCTAAGACAGGACCGCAGGGGACTCTGCCTGCAGTGACAAAGCCCCTCATTATCCCTCACAGGTGGCCTTCACAATCCACTGGCAGGCCGTGCATCTGAAGCCGTCTTTAGTGCTGAAGCTCCAGCGTGAGGCCACGTTCAACCTGCCGCTGTGAGGCCGGGCGATCGGGAAACAAGCCCAACACTTCCCCTCACATGTCTGGAGCCCAGTGATTTCATCAGAACATTTAGTTAAACACGAGTGAATTAAAGACGGAGCAGGAGACTCCGGTTCGGCTTCGGGTTTCCCGCTGGCTGCCAGCTGAACGTCTAGATCTTCGGAGACCTGCGGAGCAGCAGCAAGTGTTGGACTCTGCAGCCGGCGGTGATGCTGAGAACACAAGACGCCTTTCAGGGCCTCGACACTCGAGACTCTTGGCAGGACTCTGGCTTTGGCCCGGAGTCGACTCTGAAAGAAGTCTTAATGACACCTTAACCTCTGACATCCGCCCAAACCGTTTCCTCCAACGTAATTAAAACCTCAGAAGACGGGCATGGATGTACGGTGAACAGCGATGCTTTAGGAGGTCAGAGGTCGTGTTTGTTCCTGGGCTATGTGCACCCTGCTCATGTTTCCTTCATTTAAAGCTGAGGCGCACTGGGCCCAGAATCCCACCGTGCGGATCCGGTTTCGTCCAAAAAGAGACTTCATTGTGCACGGCGATGATATTTATCACCGAGGAAAAAAACAACAGTGTGCCTCTTGTAAAGCCCTGGGCGCGCTCTATCTCCCTGTAATCAGGTGCACTTTATTAAGGTAGGGATGAGACGGCGGCCGGGGTCTGAGGCGCGGGGGGGCGGGCGCTACAACGCTCCGCCTCGTGGCACGGACCCCGCCAGAGGCAGCCGGGACGCGAGGGAAGAGGGACCTTCTGGTGCATCGCAGCGGCCAGCGGCTCGGAGACGATGGTGTTCCTGACCACCAAGGTGATGCAGAGGACCGCCCTGTTCGTGACCTTCGGGGGGCTGGTGACCTCCCTGATCACGGCCTTCATCCCGCTGTGGAAGACCATGAACTCGGAGCTCAACGAGGTGGAGAACTACTACTCGGGCCTGTGGCACATGTGCGTCTTCACGGAGGAGGTGGGCGTGCAGTGCAAGGCCTATGAGTCGACCCTGGGGCTGCCCGGGGACCTGCAGGCGTCCCGGGTGCTCATGCTGGCCTCCCTGGCGACGGGGGCCCTGGCCGTGCCCGTGGCCCTCCTGGCCATGGAGGGGGTGGAGGTGTGCCGGGGCCGGCCCGGGCTGCGGCGGGGGCTGCTGCTGCTCAGCGGGGGGCTCAGCTGGCTGTCGGGGCTGGCCACCCTGGCCCCCGTGTCCATCGTGGCCTACAGCACGGTGGTGGAGTTCTGGGACGACAACCTGCCCGACGTGGTGCCGCGCTGGGAGTTCGGCGAGGCCATGTTCTCCGGCTGGTTCGGGGGTCTGGCGCTGATCATCGGGGGGACCCTCTTCTTCGTGGGGGTGTGCATGGCGGACTTTGAGTCCCGAACCCCTAGCCCCCCCAGCAGCCCCCAGGTGAGCCGCAGGGCGAAGCACTACCTGAAGACGGAGGTCCTATGAGAGGAAAGGAGAGCCCTCCTCATCCCGACGCTCCGTAAACACCTGACTGGAGACGGGAACACTTTCCCGTTTGGGAACTGAGGAACGGGACGAGGAGAGACCGTTTTTGAACATCGCACGTCTTTTGGTCGGACGTGATTTTGCTGGATTTGTAGCTTGTTAAATGTTTGTTAACCTTTCAGACGACTGAGGTCGTGCAGATCTGCCAAACCTCTTTCAGTATAAGAATAGGGAGGCTGTTGAAAGATGCTTTGGCAGGTTTGACTGATGGTTTCTTAGGGTTGGTCGTGGTCCAACAATCATATCTCAGTAGTTTTTGTGCTTATTCCCGCATAAAGAACCAGATTGTAAACTATTTTGCTCCATTGCATCGTAAACTAAAATGCATCAAATGGAATAAATGATCAAAATTTGCTCTAAAATAAAACCTCCATGAACCTATAGCAGTGTGTCATGTCATGTGAGTGCTTTCATAAAGAGAAGTCCTCTCCCCAGGAATGGAGCATGAGATAACAGCGCTGACGTTTAATACCATGAGATCATGAGACCGACCCCTCCCTCCGGGACACACCTGATGACTCAGGTAACGGTCGTTCCCATGGAGGTTCTTGTGTGGACTGTAAAGGTCACACAAGGTCTTGTGGTACCATGTGATAACTGGATTGACCATCTCCTGATTAGTCTTCTTCTGTGAGGCCTTAGTTCCTCTACCATCTGCTGAAAATAATGTTTAGACTTTTTCCAAGACAATGACAGATTTACACACTTTGTCCTGCACTCAGCCTTAAATACACTCAGCCTATTTTCCTCTTATGGCTGATTAAAGTACTGCAATCATTTGAACCAGTGATGAAATACTCTCTCTCCCTCTCACCCCCCCTCTCTCTCCCTTTCTTCCTCTCTCTTGCTCCCACTCCTCTCTCTCTCTCCCTCACCCCCCCTCTCTCTCTCCCTCCCTCCCTCTCTTGCTCCCACTCCTCTCTCTCTCTCTCTCTCACCCCCTCTCTCTCTCTTCCTCCCTCTCTCTCTCTTGCTCCCACTCCTCTCTCTCTCTCTCTCTCTCTCTCTCTCTCTCTCTCTCTCTCTCTCTTCCTCTCTCTTGCTCCCACTCCTCCCTCTCTCTCTCTCCACCTCTCTTTCAGTCTTTGCAGATGATTCATTACTAAACTAGTTGTGTAGAGTGTTCTGTTCAGTGTGTTCTTGTGTGTCAGAGTAAGAACAACAACAGAACACTAACAGACCAGGCTAGGGTCACTGTCAGCATGTTTCGGCAGACTCTGGCGTACCCCCAGTATCCAGTAAACCCCCAGTATCCACTATACCCCCAGTATCCAGTATACCCAGAAACAACCCAAATACACAGTATCACAGTACCCAAGTTCCCAGGAGACAGAGATACACAGGCTGGGGTTCACTAGACATGCATTGGAAATCCACCCGGTGAATCTGCTCTCTATTGGACCAATCCCATGAGAGTGAGATCCACAGTTCATCAAGGGATATAGGATCGATGAGGCGATAAGTGTGCATCAGTTCTACACTAGTGTTATCTAGGGCACTGTGTAGGGCACAAGTTGAGCAGTTGGAACTCGAGCCAGAGAGAGAGAGTGAGCATTAAAAAGAGGGAAAGAGAAGTGGCCAGCAGTGACCTGCAGTGGCCAGTAGAGACCGGCACTGTCCAGCAGTGACAAGTAGAGGGTGCAGTGGCCTGTCATGGCCTGCAGTGGCCTGCAGTGACTTGCAGTAGCCAGTAGTGGCCAGTCGTGGCCTGCAGTGTTCTGCAGTGGCTCGCAGTGGCCAGTAGTGGCCAGTTGAGGGTACAGTGAGCAGCTCCTACATGAGAAAGGTCCAACCAATCATGGAACAAAAAGGGATTTTGCGATTCACATTATTTGTTGATCCTCAATAAATCAACCAATTGAGAAACGTAATAAATGCAATTTATATCACTACTACTTTAAATCACTGTCCTTCAAGCACTTGACATACAGTTGCATATATATATATTCTATCGCTATGTGTACGAAAGCCTTCCATATAAAATATGCAGATAATTTTCCCTTCATTTCCCTTCCAAACCCACCTAGCCTCTCAAAGTTCAAGCAATGCAGGGTGAGTTCACACACCCACACAAGAATACCAGAAACTGCAAGCCCATCAGGTCTATTGACCCGGTCCTCACATTTCCCACAGTGTTGCTCAGTGAAAGAGCTCACTATCTCACATTGGCCGTAATACTGCAGCAAACCCCAAAGAACTGAACGATTCCGGTTTGATTAGCCAGCTCTCTGCGTCGCCTTGGAACAACAAAAGCTTTCAAGTAATTACAGCAGGGAATGTGCGCCGTAAAATGTGTGCAGTCGCTCATGGAGGCCTGTAATCCTGCTGGAACAGACAGCCAGCCAGGCAGTCAGTGGGGGAACAGACAGCCAGCCAGGCAGTCAGTGGGGGAACAGACAGCCAGCCAGGCAGTCAGTGGGGGAACAGACAGCCAGCCAGGCAGTCAGTGGGGGAACAGACAGCCAGCCAGGCAGTCAGGGGCCGCAGGCGGTGCAGACAGCCCAGCTGGGGGGCTGGTGTCAGGCTTTGATCAGGCTGGACCGGCCCGTCAGGTGTTTAGCATCTGAAGGAGGAAAAGGTCTGAAGAGAAAGTAGGATCAAATAAAGGGGTGTTTGCAAAGGGGGGGGGGGGGGGAGAGAGAGTGAGAGTCAGAGAGAGGGAGAGGGAGAGGGAGTGGGACAGAGGGAGGGAGAGAGAGAGAGAGAGAGGGAGAGCGAGGGACTGGGAGGGGAGAGTGAACTGGAAAGAGGGCAGAAGAGAGTGTGGACTGGAGAGAGTGCAGCGAGAAAGAGAGAGGGAGGAAAGGCTGAGGGAGGCACACAGAACAGGGTGGGAGAGAGAGGGAGAGGGAGAGAGAGAGAGAGAGGGAGAGAGAGAGAGAGAGAGGGAGGAAAGGCTGAGGGAGGCACACAGAACAGGGTGGGAGAGAGAGGGAGAGGGAGAGAGAGAGAGAGAGAGAGAGAGAGAGAGAGAGAGGGAGGAAAGGGTGAGAGAGGCACACAGAACAGGGTGGGAGTATAGAGAGGGAGAGGGAGGGAGAGGGAGAGAGAGAGAGAGAGAGAGAGAGAGAGAGAGAGGGGGAGAGAGAGAGAGAGAGAGAGAGAGAGGGAGAGAGAGAGGGAGAGAGAGAGAGAGAGGGAGGAAAGGCTGAGAGAGGCACACAGAACAGGGTGGGAGTATAGGGAGAGAGAGAGGGAGGGAGAGGGAGAGGGAGGGAGAGGGAGAGAGAGAGCAGAGAGCAGAGAGAATTCGTGCTGTGTTAGCATCCCCACAAGCAACTCCATCAATACTGCATTCAGCTGAGACTCTGCTGCTGTCTGCCGCCTGGCCGAGCCTCGCACCACCAGAGCCTTCTGCCGCTGGACGCTGGTGGAGGAGGAGGAGGAGGAGGAGGAGGAGACGGAGCACACGCTCCAGCCCCTGCTGCAATCCAGAGTGCGAGGAGCGGAGTGTTTGAGCGAGGAAGAGGACGAGGAGGAGGAGGGGTACAGCAGGACACTGAGTGGAATAGCGGAGGAGAGCGGGCGAGCAGAGAGAGAGAGAGAGAGAGAGAGAGAGCGAGCGGACCGCTGGGGGAGGACTGGAGCGCTGCTATGAGCCGCTGATCGCCCCGAGGCAGGAGACTCCCGCTGCACCTGCCCAACCTGCTCCACCCGCGCTGGCTCGGGTAAGCTCCTTCCTCCTCCCTGTGTCTCTGTGCTGGGTCAGGGGGGCTGCGGCCCCCTATTCCCCGGCGGTCCTGATACTTTCCGCTCCGTCTTGCTGCACTGGGCCACGGCGGTGCTACTCTAGTTCTCTGGAAGTTTCTGGTCCAGGGGGACGAAGCTCTGGGGACCCCCTGGGGACCATCTGGGGTTCAGAAGCTCTCTCAGACTAACAGCCCTGCCTCGGTAGCTCTGGAGCCCCGTCATGGACCCTCGATGAGACGGTTAAAGTGCTGCGGGGTGACGGTGAGACAGGATGAGCCAATGGGCTGACACACAGCTCTCTGCCGGCCTGAGCTGCTGATAGGTCAGCTCCATGCAGGGCCCTCAGAATAGGGCTGGGATCCATTACAGTGGCAGTGAAATGATAATAATGATGATTCATTTGTTCTCTTTGCATATGTGAGTGTTTGTGTGTATGTGTGTGTATGCATGTCTGTGAGTGTGTGTGTGTGTGTGTATGTTTGATTTAAGATAATAACGTGATAATAATAATAATGATGACTCATTTGTTGTGTTTGCATATGTGAGTGTTTGTGTGTTTGTTTGTGTGTGTGAGTTTGTGTGTGTGTGTGTGTGTGTGTGTGTGTGTGTGTGTGTGTGTGTGTGTGTGTGTGTGTGTGTGTGTGTGTGTGTGTGTGTGTGTGTGTGTGTGTGTGTGTGTGTGTGTGAGTGGGGGTGCATGCGGTGGAACTGGTCAACACAGGAGTTGTTTTCTCCTATGGAGGCTGGGACCCCCCCTCGGTGAAACGCTACTTTCTAGTTTTCCATTGCATCACGGAGCTGCAGCCTGGGTCCACCTCGACCCCATACCAGCGCTCTGCTTACAGGTGTACTCCGAGCCTCCCTCGGGATGTGAACATATCCTCCATGCATTATGTATACACCAGCCCACTCTGAAATCGCTCACCTGCACTTGACACAATAAAGAGGGTCGAGTCAAAGTACATTATGAACCATCTTGTCGGCAGCGATCCCCCTGACCTCCTCCTGATAAACGCTGACGTGAGAGAGAGAGCGTTAAAGAGAGGGAAAGAGAAGACATGGACCAGGCTTCTGAAGGAACTCGTCTCAGCCCCGCGCATTAGCCTGCCGCCGGCGGGCCCGTAGCTTATGAATTCCATACTGCGCTGAACTGGCTGACCCGTGGTCCCAGCAGCCCTCAGGGGACGGAGCCGGCTGCAGTCGCTGTACATTCCAGGCCGCCGTGGTTCACCGGTCCCTACCACCCCGCTGCGCGATGGGTCGTTTAGAAACCCCGGTGAGAGAAGCTCGCATCAACGGGTCAAGCTCAGGGTAGTCGTCCACAGGATTCTGACAAACTGGACCGGGGGTTTGTTGTCTGGCTGAAGACCCCTTGAGGGACATCATGAACTACCACACTGTAGTGTGGATTGGTTTGGTAGAAGGCTTCACTCAGCGCCATGACCGTGAGTCGGTCCTGATCACCATTCCAACACCCAGTAATTGGAAGGATGTCGTGCTTGATTGCTGGGTGTAATTCATTGATAATTGCTGAAGACCTTGCTATGGAGATGGCAAACACTATACATTAGGCATATGATCTCTAGCTGTGAAGTTATCTAACACCAAGCAGTAAAGGAGAGCCTTGTGGTCAAGTATCAGGAATCATTGAGTTGTTGGCCCTTATCAAGGAGCGATCAGAGAACGGCCCCCGAATGATTAACCTCAGGTGACTTACCTGCTCGACCCGCTCCCCGCTCACATGAATAAGTCACTGAACAAGACGATGTTGTTAGGACATGTCCGAGGTCTTCGTGTCATCCAGAGGTGCTGCAGTAGAGTCTAGCACTTTGTGTTCTGAAGAGACCCCTCAAACCAGCACGAGGGCCTGAAACAACCTCTGCAACTCTGAGGTGATGTAGAACCGGCCTCTCTCTCTCTCTCTCTCTCTCTCTCTCTCTCTCTCTCTCTCCCTCTCCCTTCTCTCTCTCTCTCTCTCTCTCTCTCTCTCTCTCTCTCTCTCTCTGTCTGTCTGTCTGTCTGTCTGTCTGTCTGTCTGTCTGTCTGTCTGTCTGTCTGTCTGTCTGTCTGTCTGTCTGTCTGTCTGTCTGTCTGTCTGTCTGTCTGTCTGTCTGTCTGTCTGTCTGTCTGTCTGTCTGTCTGTCTGTCTGTCTGTCTGTCTGTCTGTCTGTCTGTCTGTCTGTCTGTCTGTCTGTCTGTCTGTCTGTCTGTCTGTCTGTCTGTCTGTCTGTCTGTCTGTCTGTCTGTCTGTCTGTCTGTCTGTCTGTCTGTCTGTCTGTCTGTCTGTCTGTCTGTCTGTCTGTCTGTCTGTCTGTCTGTCTGTCTGTCTGTCTGTCTGTCTGTCTCTCTGTCTCTCTCTCTCTCTCTCTGCATGTGTCTGGTGCCGTTCGATTACTATTGTTATTGGTAAAGCACTTGCTATACTCTAGAAGGAAGTTGTCTACATTGAGCTCCAGCTCCCTCCATTAGTGCGTCCCTGGTGATAGAGCGACGATCTGCTGGCGACAGACTGGAGCGCTTCGTGTCTGACTGTCAGTCCGTGGTCGTAGATAGTGGGCGGATTCCATTCAGATTCCATTCCTTTAAGCGTTCCCGTTGTCGGATTGATCGCCGCTGCCCAAGACCCACTGAGCAACGGGAAACCGTGATTTCTGAATTCCTCTGACATTCCAGTCCTTCGGGGACAATATTGATATTGATGGAGCAGTGATTGGAAGTGACAGCTTGTTAGGAGGAAGGATTATTAGAACGACTTGGGCACAGGACTGAGATCTGCGTCATATGTTGTGAGGCCCAAATCGACTTAACCTACTTTAGCTTCTGCACTAAATATCTCCAGGTCCCTGGAACCCCACGAGGCCGGCCTGGGCTGGGGCTCCTCTGTGTCTCTGTCCTCTGGCGCTGTGTGCAGAGTACAGCAGTGTGGGAGACGCTCTGATACGTCTCCTCGTGTTGTGAGTCCTGGAGAGGCTACAGGCAGCGTAGAACCTGCTCCCACGCTGCGTTAGAACCGTAAAGCGGTGCTGTTCCACTTTGTTCTCCAGCCCCTGGCCCGAGTGTGGTGGATTGTGGGGATGGTGGCTGGTTGCTATGGAGAGTGAGTAGGAATACTCAGACACCCACACGGCCT
>NC_079422.1:26718705-26753705 GCF_026213295.1 Gadus chalcogrammus
GAGGTGGAGCTGTCCTCCTGTCTGTATAGTGACGGTGTTGTGCACCCCAGTGGAGGTGGAGGTGGAGGTGAAGGTGGAGCTGTCCTCCTCTCTGTAGAGTGACGGTGTTGTGCTCCCCAGTGGAGGTGAAGGTGGAGGTGGAGGTGGAGCTGTTCTCCTGTCTGTATAGTGACGGTGTTGTGCACCCCAGTGGAGGTGGAGGTGGAGGTGGAGGTGGAGGTGAAGGTGGAGCTGTCCTCCTCTCTGTAGAGTGACGGTGTTGTGCTCCCCAGTGGAGGTGAAGGTGGAGGTGAAGGTGGAGGTGGAGGTGGAGGTGGAGGTGGAGCTGTCCTCCTCCTGTCTGTAGAGTGTGACGGTGGAGGTGGAGGTGGAGGTGGAGCTGTCCTCCTCCTCTCTGTAGAGTGACGGTGTTGTGCTCCCCAGTGGAGGTGAAGGTGGAGCTGTCCCTCCTGGAGAAGGAGAGGGAGGTGGACGGCCTGTCCCCCAACGGGAAGGCCAGCCCCCTGGGCGACCGCCGGCCCAACGGGGCCCCGGGCCACTGCTCCGACGAGGAGGCCCCGCCCCCACGCCTCTACTCCAAACCCCGCGACTACGTGGAGGCCACCATCTGCCACGTCAAGGACCTGGAGAACGGACAGTAGGGGGATCAATAATCAATAACCATCACATGATCAATAACCATCACATGATCAATAACCAACATATAGTCAAGGACCTGGAGAACGGACAGTAGGGGGATCAATAATCAATAACCATCACATGATCAATAACCATCACATGATCAATAACCAACATATAGTCAAGGACCTGGAGAACGGACAGTAGGGCTGACCAATAATCAATAACCATCACATGATCTATAACCATCACATAATCAATAACCAACATATAGTCAAGGACCTGGAGAACGGACAGTACGGCGGATCAATAATCAAAATCAATAATCAATAACCATCACATGATCAATAACCATTATATAGTCAAGGACCTGGAGAACGGACAGTAGGGGGGATCAATAATCAATAACCATCACATGATCAATAACCATTATATAGTCAAGGACCTGGAGAACGGACAGTAGGGGGGATCAATAATCAATAACATCACATGATCAATAACCATTATATAGTCAAGGACCTGGAGAACGGACAGTAGGGGGATCAATAATCAATAACCATCACATGATCAATAACCATTATATAGTCAGGGACCTGGAGAACGGACAGTAGGACCCACCTTATCAATAATCAATAACCATCATATAATAAAGGACCAGGGGAACAGGACATATCAATAATTTAACCAATAACCATGATATTGTTGTGTTGTGTGTCATGTGACGTGTGTTGTGTGTTGTGTTGTGTGTTGTGTGTCTTGTCGTGTTGTGTGTTGTGTTGTGCGTTGTGTGTGTGCGCGGCAGGATGCGTGAGGTGGACGTGGGCAGCGGCAGAGCTCTGCTCATCAAGGAACACGGAGAGTTCTCCGCCATCGCACACAAGTGTCCGCACTACGGCGCGCCACTGGTCAAAGGTACGGCCTCAGAGCTGCGGTCCTGAGGTCCCTGAGTGGCTGTTCCCCAGAGCTGTGAGGTCCTGATTGGTCGGTTCCCCAGAGCTGGGAGGTCCTGATTGGTCGGCTCCCCAGAGCCGTAAGGTCCTGATTGGTCGGTTCCCCAGAGCCGTGAGGTCCTGATTGGTCGGTTCCCCAGAGCTGTGAGGTCCTGATTGGTCGGTTCCCCAGAGCTGTGAGGTCCTGATTGGTCGGTTCCCCAAAGCTGTGAGGTCCTGATTGGTCGGCTCCCCAGAGCTGTGAGGTCCTGATTGGTCGGGTGCTGATCTTGTTTCCTGGTGTGCAGGTGTGCTGTCTAAAGGCCACATCCGCTGCCCGTGGCACGGGGCCTGCTTCAACATCGCCAGCGGGGAGCTGGAGGACTTCCCGGGCCTGGACAGCCTGGCCACCTTTCAGGTGAGTGCTGAGGGCTGGCTCTGACTCTCTGCCTCTCTGCCTCTCTGCCTCTCTGACTCTCTGACTCTCTGACTCTCTCTCTCTCTGACTCTCTGCCTCTGACTCTCTGCCTCTCTGCCTCTCTGACTCTCTGACTCTGACTCTCTGCCTCTCTGCCTCTCTGACTCTCTGCCTCTGACTCTCTGACTCTCTGACTCTCTGCCTCTGACTCTCTGACTCTCTGCCTCTCTGCCTCTCTGCCTCTCTGACTCTCTGACTCTCTGACTCTCTGACTCTCTGACTCTGACTCTCTGACTCTCTGCCTCTCTGCCTCTCTGCCTCTCTGACTCTGACTCTCTGACTCTCTGACTCTCTGACTCTGACTCTCTGCCTCTCTGCCTCTCTGACTCTCTGACTCTCTGACTCTCTGACTCTGACTCTCTGACTCTCTGACTCTCTGACTCTCTGACTCTGACTCTCTGACTCTGACTCTGACTCTCTGCCTCTCTGCCTCTCTGCCTCTCTGACTCTCTGCCTCTCTGACTCTCTGACTCTCTGCCTCTCTGCCTCTCTGCCTCTCTGACTCTCTGACTCTGACTCTCTGACTCTCTGACTCTCTGACTCTCTGACTCTGACTCTCTGCCTCTCTGCCTCTCTGCCTCTCTGACTCTCTGACTCTGACTCTCTGCCTCTCTGACTCTCTGACTCTCTGCCTCTCTGCCTCTCTGACTCTCTGACTCTCTGACTCTCTGACTCTGACTCTCTGACTCTCTGACTCTCTGACTCTCTGACTCTGACTCTCTGACTCTCTGACTCTCTGCCTCTCTGCCTCTCTGACTCTCTGACTCTCTGACTCTCTGACTCTCTGCCTCTCTGACTCTCTGACTCTCTGACTCTCTGACTCTCTGACTCGTACACACACACAACCCTTAAGAAAGGATTTCTAAACACCAATTGATGAATGTGTGTGTGTGTGTGTGTGTGTGTGTGTGTGTGTGTGTGTGTGTGTGTGTGTGTGTGTGTGTGTGTGTGTGTGTGTGTGTGTGTGTGTGTGTGTGTGTGTGTGTGTGTGTGCGCCTCAGGTCCGGGTGGAGAAGGACAAGGTGATCATCCGAGCGAACAAGCAGGTAAGATGTTTATTATTTCACCACTAGTGGGGGCCCTGATGGGAGCACTGGGAGGGAGTGGGGGCCCTGATGGGAGCACTGGGAGGGAGTGGGGGCCCTGATGGGAGCACTGGGAGGGACTGGGGGCCCTGATGGGAGCACTGGGAGGGGGTCCCAGGCCCCTGGTAACGATGTGGCCCCTGGTAACGATGTGGCCCCTGATAACGATGTGGCCCCTGACGGCCCCTGGTAACGATGTGGCCCCTGGTAACGATGTGGCCCCTGATAACGATGTGGCCCCTGGTAACGATGTGGCCCCTGGTAACGATGTGGCCCCTGACGACCCCTGGTAACGATGTGGCCCCTGGTAACGATGTGGCCCCTGACGGCCCCTGGTAACGATGTGGCCCCTGGTAACGATGTGGCCCCTGGTAACGAGGTGGCCCCTGGTAACGATGTGGCCCCTGGTAACGATGTGGCCCCTGGTAACGATGTGGCCCCTGACGGCCCCTGGTAACGATGTGGCCCCTGACGGCCCCTGGTAACGATGTGGCCCCTGGTAACGTTGAGGCCCCTGGTAACGATGTGGCCCCTGGTAACGATGTGTCCCCTGGTAACGATGTGGCCCCTGGTAACGAGGTGGCCCCTGGTAACGATGTGGCCCCTGGTAACGATGTGGCCCCTGGTAACGATGTGGCCCCTGGTAACGATGTGGCCCCTGACGGCCCCTGGTAACGATGTGGCCCCTGGTAACGAGGTGGCCCCTGGTAATGATGTGGCCCCTGGTAACGATGTGTCTCGGGCCCCAGGCGCTGCAGGCTCAGAAGCGCTCCAAGCCTATGTCGCGGTGCTCGGCGGTCATCAACTCCAACACGGGCTTCAGCCACGTGCTGATCATCGGCTCAGGTCAGTCACCCTCTCACCCCCTCACCCCCTCTCACCCCCTCACCCTCACCACCTCCCCTAACCCCCCCTCCTCCCGGGGGCTGCAGGCCCGGCCGGGCTGGTGTGTGCGGAGACGCTTCGACAGGAGGGCTTCACCGACCGCATCGTCATGGTGACGGCGGACCGCCACCCGCCCTACGACCGGCCTAAACTGAGTAAGGTTTGTACAGAGAGACGCAGCGCACACACACACACACACACACACACACACACACAGACACACACACACACACACACACACAGATACACACACACACACACGCACACGCACACGCACACACACACACACACACACACACACACACACACACAGACACGCTCCCACACACACGCACACACGCGCCCACACACAAACACACACACACACACCAGGGTTCAACATAACCCTGCATTCACACCAAAAGATGCATTTGCTGCCCGAACGCGTTGACGCCTGAGTTTTGCGGCGCGTCAAATCAAGTTTTGCGGCGCGTCAAACTTTTGACGCGCGTCAAAAGTTGAAATATTTCAACTCGAGCAGCATTTGACGCGCCGCAAAATACGTGAACGCGCCCTTCGCCCGTGCCCGTCAGCGGGCACGGGCATGCCGCGCCGCAAATCAGATTTTGACGCGCCGCAAATCAAGTTTTGCTGCCCGTTTTCTCGGCAGCAAATGCTGCGGCAGCAAAGCAGCAACGCGTCTCTACATTCACTTTGAATGGGATCACGACGCGCGTCAACTTTTTGCATCTTTTGGTGTGAACGCAGGGTAAGAGGAGAGGGAGAAATACCCGTAATGTCTGCGTTTGTAATGTATGGCCCCCCCCCCATCTCAAAGTTGTCGTAGTGAAATGAAACATGGCGGACCCACAGATCCTGACCTGTTACTTGTGTAAACAATTTTAGACTGCCTAATTCATGTGCTACAGCAAGAAGAGGATTTATCAAAACAAAAACGGTAGATAATATGCTGTATATTTTAAAGATCTTGAAAAGTAGAGTTGTTGTTTTTGCGTTGCTCGCCGCCATGTTGAAAAAAGGTCAAAGGTTATCTCAGCAGCTCGTGCATCAAAATATGTGAAGTGTTCACGCTTTTGGTATTTACCATGGTTTCCATAGCGAGTGAAGGCACCAATAGTCTTAGCTATAGTCTTAGCTGGGGTTCTCTGCTGTTGAATGTGCAGTTCTGCTCCCAGTCTCTAGAGAGCACCGCTGAGCAGCTCAGGCTGCGCTCGCCTGAGTTCCTGCAGGACCACGACATCGAGGTGCTCACCGAGAAGGAGGTACGTGGGGGTCAACCTGAGGTGCAACGTTTATTCGTACAGGAAGGGTATTCGTAAAGGAAGTGTAATCGTGCAGGAAGTCTGCTCGTACAGGAAGTGTCATCGTACAGGAAGTGTTTTCACACAGGAAGTGTGATCATAAAGGAGGCGTAATCATACAGGAAGTGTATTCGTACATATGCAACTGAAATTGATTGACAAGGTGAGAGAGGGGGAGAGGTTCAAAATGGAAAGTGTTGGATAAAAATAGGAATAACTCCAATCTGAGAGATGAGATAATGCAACAAAGGAACCGCCAGCGATGAAGAAACAATGCTATCTTTATTATTCAGGAAGAAGTCAACTAAACTTCCAATCTCCAGTATTTTACATGTTTCTGCTGAAAATCCTGGAAAAGTTTCCATTCAGGAATCGGAACAACACACATCCTCGACCAACGACATCAATGGTCCAACCTTTCTGCGTTTCTTTTGAGGAAACAGAGTTGATGTTGCAGAGCAGAATATCCACCCAACAAGCTTAGGAAACACTTCTCTCTTGAATTAGAAAGCAGCCAAGCTTCCCCTTTAAGTGAGCCCTTACTCAGTCAGTCCAGGATGATTCATTCACTTCCTGTCTTTACATTGTTGACGACCCCCGTCACACGATGAGCCAACATGTTGCTCCCGACCTGCAGGTGGCGGTCGTGGACGTCAAGATGCGGGCGGTGACCTTTGTGGACGGCTCGAGGATGGAGTACAGGAAGCTGTTCATCGCCACCGGAAGCAGGTAGGAAGGACACACTCCTGGTCTATAGAGGGCAGTGGTTCCCACGCCGTTGTTCCCCATTGACCAGCTACATCTGCCCGTACTAAGTCACTGTGACCGCGAGCCAACGCAGCAAACAGCCGTCAAACCTTTTAGAAGGATTTTCTTCTTCAGTAGAAAAGGTGCACTTGATATAATCTAGTTTGAACGAGTGGTCAAACAAGATAGTGGTATGTACCCCACCTTGGTCCAGACCCCAAGGTGGGGTACCCCTGGTTCAGGGTGGGACGGTAAATGAATGAACAGATTGCTACATACCTGAAGAGTGGGCGGGTGACTGAGTGAACTGACTGTGTGCGGTACCCCAGACCCCGACCAATGAGCTACCAGGGAATGGACGTGGCCAACGTCTTCCACCTGGGGACCCCCGACGACGCCAACAGCATCGCCCGGCTGGCCAACAACAGGAACGCCGTCGTCGTGGGAACCTCCTTCATCGGTGAGGGGATCCTAGATCATTGACACCGTCCAGTGAACGCCAGCTCATACAGCACACATCGTGTTTCTGATTCGTCCATTAGCCTCTACCCAACGCCGTTCTTCAGAAACATCCTTCTGCAGGGACTTTTGTAATCTTTGTAGTTACAAAAGTTGGATAAAAGTTCCAGCAAAATGACTGAATGTAAAGATGATGAATTACTGAATGTAAAGGTGATAAATGACTGAACGTAGAGGTGATAACAACTGAATGTAAAGGTGATAAATGACTGAACGTAAAGATGATGAATGACCGAACGTAGAGGTGATAACAACTGAATGTAAAGGTGATAAATGACTGAACGTAAAGGTGATGAACAACTGAACATAAAGGTGATGAATGACTGAATGTAAAGGCTCTGAATGACTGAATGTAAAGAGGATGAATGACTGAATGTAAAAGTGATGAATGCCTGAATGTAAAGTTGATGAACGACTGATTGTAAAGGTTATGAATGACTGAATGTAAAGGTGTTAAATGACTAAATGTGAAAGTGATAAAAAGGGGTAGAGGGTACAGGGTGTATTGGTGTTGTTCTCACGTTGTGCATCATGTTCCACTGTTCATCTTGTGTGTGAAGGCATGGAGGGGGTAGAGGGTACAGGGTGTGTTGGTGTTGTTCTCACGTTGTGCGTCATGTTCCACTGTTCATGTTGTGTGTGAAGGCATGGAGGTCGCGGCTGCCCTGACAGACAAGGCCCACTCTGTGTCCATCATCGGGATCGAGTCCATCCCCTTTAAGAAGGCTCTCGGGGAGAAAGTAGGGAAAGCCATAATGAAGGTAGGACCCTCTACCCTTTAAGGACAACATAAGACCACAGATCCGTCCGTCATGGAGAGCATTCACGTCAGCCTTGACTGACACACATATACGTATCAAACCAGCAGAGTTTAATCCAACGGTTCTCTTTCAGCACACTGTCCTATAATTGAATGAGGAACATGGTGTCTTTATGAATGTGATGATGTACGTTGTATCTTGCAGCTGTTTGAGGCGAACAGGGTGAAGTTCTACATGCTGAACGAGGTCTCGGAGATGAAAGGCCAACATGGAGAGGTATTTCCAAAGTGAGAGACACAGCGAGACTCGTCCTTGCTCCCCAAATACCAACTAGACCTTATCACCCTGGCGGCCATGTTGGTTAGAGGGAGAGGGAAACCTCCTGGGATGTTTGGGGAGACCAAACATCCTTTTAAAGTTCTAAAAGGTTTAGAATAGCCATCCAACTAAACAAAATGGCCGCTAGTGGAATGAGGGCTAATAGACCCCAGCCCGTCTCGTGAATATCTCCCAAAACCCAGGAGTAGTATTTGCTGAACACATTAAGGCAGGAGCCTGAAGAGTGTGGCAACAATGTGAACTTTGTTCTTGATCCACACACGAATAGGGACCGTAGGAATGAGGGCCTCAAAGCTGTGTAATCCTGAGCCCCCGCCCCCCAGACCGTGACCTAGTTCTGATGTTGTTGTTGTTCTCTCCCGCAGCTCAAAGAGGTCGTTCTGAAGAGCGGGAAGATGCTGAGGGCCGACGTCTGTGTCATCGGAACAGGTGACAGGAACTGAGTTCCAAGATGACCTTATGTTTGATTTCCTTTGGTTCAGTAAGTTGTTCAGGGCCTCGAGTGCTGGACTCAAGGTGCAGGTGGGGAGAGGCCGGGGCATGTTGCTCAGGGATGCCTATAGGGGTTAACTGCGGTCATTGGGAATCAAACCCAAAACCTTTTTCGTCTGGGAGTCCCACACAAGAGCCACTACACACTCCCACCTGTCACTGACCGGTGCAAACCCCATCATACTGAATCAGTCTCGTGTCCACTTTCTATGGGATTCTGGTTTAGCGCAATGAGGTCCACAGAGTTCCAGGACATCACAACGTGAATGTACTGCACATGTTGAGGAGAGAAGAAACACAGTCCACCAACATGGAGACATTCCACACACAGAGAGGCTGCCACCTGAGTTAGGCTCACAGAGTCACCGCTGTGTTGAGTATTATATGTTGTAGTATATGTTGTATGTACGTTAACACAGAACTCTACTCCTGTGGTTCCTCTCTCCAGGATCGGTTCCTGCTTCGGGCTTCCTGAAGCAGAGTGGGATCCACATGGACTCCAAAGGCTTCATCACTGTCAACAAGGTCTGGATCTGTACCCCAACCCCCTCTTCATCCCGAACCCCTAACCCTACTATGACCTTTGCCCTTAACCCTAACCCTATTATGACCTCAACCCTAACCCTATAATGACCTTGACCCCTAACCTTATGATGACCTTAGCCCCTAACCCTATTATGACCTCAACCCTAACCCTATAATGACCTTGACCCCTAACCCTATTATGACTTTAACCCTAACCCTACTATGACCTTAACCCTAACCCTATGATGACCTTAGCCCCTAACCCTAGTCTGACCTTAGCCCCTAACCCTAGTCTGACCTTAGCCCCTAACCCTATGATGACCTTAGCCCCTAACCCTAACCCCTCAGTGTAGTTCCCTAACCCTATGATGACCGTAACCCCTCAGTGTAGTTCCCTAACCCTAACTAGGTGCTGTTACATTGCCCATCACAGTCCTTCCTTGTGTAGCAGCCCGGTAACCCGACCCTGTAAGCTAACTTCTCGGCCCCCCAGGCGATGCAGACCAACGTGGAGGGGGTGTTCGCCGGCGGGGACGTGGTGGCCTTCCCCTTCCCTCAGCGCAACAACAAGAAAGTGAACATTCCTCACTGGCAGATGGCCCACGTCCACGGTGGGGATGGAGGCCTGGTGTTGTTGTTCTCCTCCTCGACCTCGGGGGGCAGGCCTGACACAACAGCCCGGCGGACCAGGGGCCGCCACGCTGCCCCTAGAGGACGCACAAGTCACTACACACTGAAATACACACATTGTAGTAGTAAAGGGGCTTTTATTTTGAAGTCTTTATTTGCATTGTGTTTCGGTATTTGTAACGAGGGCGAGAAAACAGGGTGAGAAAAATAGAGAAAATAGAAAATTCAAGCGCTTTTGCTTGACAATGACTTGGGTTTATTTCAGGAGGAAGCGGGGCATCTCTCAGTATGCGCACACAGTTGTATATAAAACTAAAGCCTTAAATGCACCCAGTGCAACTTTCGAGGCTTAAAAATAAACATTCAATTTCTAGTCTTTTTTACACGTAGTAAGTTTCAATAACTCCATACCATTACATATCGACATTCAAGGAGCAAAGATGAGACGTCGCTGTGTGGTGAGAACTGATAGAAAATCGTAATCACTGTCGATATGTAATGGTATGGAGTTATTGAAACTTACTACGTGTAAAAAAGACTAGAAATTGAATGTTTATTTTTCATTGAATGTTTACATAAAGTTGCACTTGGTGCATTTAAGAAAAAGAGTAAAGAGTCCTTCGCACTTTTACTTTGAAGCCTGTAATTGACGTTGTTTCTGTGTTGTGTTTCTCCTTTCCATCAGGGAGAGTGGCAGCACTCAGCATGATGGGGAAACCCGCAGAGGTTCAAACGGTGCCTTACTTCTGGTCGGCCATGTTTGGGAAAAGCATCCGCTATGCAGGTGAGCGGAGAGTCCTGTTTATTGAGTCTATCATCAAGGAATCAATGTGTCCGCTGGCTGTGATGGAAAGTGAACCAGAAATCCAATCCACCGTTTTCTGTCACCGCGGTAGTAGTTACTTCACTGCCCTCTAGCGGTCAGACGAGGACCTGTTATATGGCGAACAGAGTTCAACCTCTATTTTCTCAAAGGTGCACTTTCTAAAATGCTTTTTTTTCTCTATCTATTGTATCTCTAATCTATTGTATTCATTCTAAAACTTTGCATATGTTTTTATTTTACTTATCTATTATTTAATTTTATTGAATGACAATGTTTCTATGAGAAGCACTTTGAGTCTGCCTCGTGTATGAAAAGTGCTGTATAAATAAATTTGCCTTGCCTAAGGTTACGGTGAAGGCTTTGATGACGTCGTCATTCAAGGTGATCTGGAGGAGCTGAAGTTCGTGGCCTTCTACACCAGGTGGGCACAGGTGGAACATCAATATCCATCAATCAACATTAACTTCAATTAATCAATTTGGAAACATTTTGTTCCAAATTCAAACAAACGTGAATGTGTGTTGATAGCTTTATAAAACAATACAACATTATTTAAAAAAAAATATCACTTTAAAAACAAAGTTCTTTAACCTAAAATAATTGCAATAATAAAAGAGGAGGCTTTCATTTTAGTGTTGTTCTGTGTGTTCTCGTGTGTGTTGTTCTGTGTGTTCTCGTGCTTGTTCCTGCGTGTGTTCTCGTGTGTGTTGTTCTGTGTGTTCTCGTGCTTGTTCCTGTGTGTGTTCTCGTGTGTGTTGTTCTGTGTGTTCTCGTGCTTGTTCCTGTGTGTGTTGTTCTGTGTGTTCTCGTGCTTGTTCCTGTGTGTGTTCTCATGTGTGTTGTTCGGTGTGTCCTCGTGTGTGTTCCTGCGTGTGTTGTTCGGTGTGTCCTCGTGTGTGTTCCTGTGTGTGTTGTTCTGTGTGTTCTCGTGCTTGTTCCTGTGTGTGTTCTCGTGTGTGTTCTCCTGCTTGTTCCTGTGTGTGTTCTCATGTGTGTTGTTCGGTGTATTCTCGTGCTTGTTCCTGTGTGTGTTGTTCGGTGTGTTCTCGTACTTGTTTCTGTGTGTGTTGTTCGGTGTGTCCTCGTGTGTGTTCCTGTGTGTGTTGTTCGGTGTGTCCTCGTGTGTGTTCCTGTGTGTGTTGTTCGGTGTGTCCTCGTGCTTGTTCCTGCGTGTGTTCTCGTGTGTGTTCTCATGAGTGTTCTCGTGTTCCCGCTGTCTAGGGGTGAGGAGGTGGTGGCGGTGGCCAGCATGAACTACGACCCCATCGTGTCGCGCGTTGCTGAGATCCTGGGCTCGGGGAAGTTGATTAGGAAACGGGACGTGGAGTAAGTCTTAACTCTGGGGGGGGGGGGGGGGGGTGTTCTGGGACATGGCCCTAGCGTAACGTAGCTTATTGAGTGTAGCGCTAGGAAGGCGCACCGGGTCACAAGTCCCCAAAGATACAACACCACCCTGGCCTCACCATCCTGGCCTCACCACCCTGGCCTCACCACCCTGGCCTCACCACCCTGGCCTCACCACCCTGGCCTCACCACCCTGGCCTCACCACCCTGGCCTCACCATCCTGGCCTCACCACCCTGGCCTCACCACCCTGGCCTCACACACTCTTGGGATTTGAATCACTTTGAAAGTACTACAGAAGTTTAAAAATTTAAAGTTCATTAGAATGTAAGAACATATAAACAGAATAACGCCAACTGTTCTTTCACCTTCAGTAACAGTATATACAGTACGTCATTTCATTCACCAACTAGTTTTTCATATTGTTTTTCATATACTTGTTGAATTGATTTAAAAGGTTATTTTATATTCTATCGGATCATAATCTGGTAGACCTTGATTCTTTGTCAACACACACGTAGGGGCTCTCTTATAGAAAAGTCCTTCCCTTTCAGACATCGTACGCTCCCCTTTAAGACATCACACGCTCCCCTTTAAGACATCACACGCTCCCCTTTAAGACATCACACCCTCCCCTTTAAGACATCACACGCTCCCCTTTAAGACATCACACGCTCCCCTTTAAGACATCACGCGCTCCCCTTTAAGACTTCACACGCACCCCTTTAAGACTTCACACGCTCCCCTTTAAGACATCACACACTCCCCTTTAAGACATCACACGCTCCCCTTTAAGACATCACACACTCCCCTTTAAGACATCACACGCTCCCCTTTAAGACATCACACACTCCCCTTTAAGACTTCACACGCACCCCTTTAAGACTTCACACGCTCCCCTTTAAGACTTCACGCGCTCCCCTTTAAGACACCACACGCTCATTGAGCGCTGAAGGCCCTTCCATGTGTCTGACCCCTGTGTGTCGTGTGGTTCGCAGGACAGGAGACATCTCCTGGTTGAGCGACAAAAGCTCTCAATGAGGAGCCCTGCGTGGCCCCCAGGGTCCGTATGAACGCCCCCCCACCCTGGAGCCCGACACGGTGCTGGGACCCCTCACCCCGGTCTGGGGGGGGCTCCGCTGGGGAGGGACCCCCGGAGGAGCGCCCTGACCTGGTCCCTCCCCCGGGACGGGTTTAAGCTCCGCCCCTCTGAGGACCCGGAGGACTGAGGCTCATGGCCCGAGTCCCGGACGTTCCTGAGTGACACTCGGGTTGGGCCAATCCTGCTGTGAGATGTATTTCATGCCAGTACGTCGTGTTTCCCTAACTCACTAAAGCTTCACCGGTGTGGGGAGGCTGGGAACTCGCTCTTCTCCTGTATGTACACATTGTTTATAAGATGCCAGGGTTGGGCATTGGCTATTTTTTACAAGCAACACTGTACATAGCTACGATCCCGAATGGGGATCATTTTGACAGAATATCTATCTTGTTGTAAGCATCAACTTCCTGCTTATGGTATGTTACCCCAATCCTGGGATGTAAACACGTTGAAGAGCAGTGCACCTGCATGGTCCCACTCATAGAATAGGAGACACATCTTCACTACAGAGACATCGTGACCCGTTGAAAAGACACAAGAAACCAAAGGGCCTTTGTCTTCCAGGGCAGCAAACCCCATTCTCCCCTTGTCACGCGTTAGATCACTGAGATGTGCACAGCTGTAGTTCTCATAACGCCCGTGGATTAGAGGTCACTCCCTCGGTGACATAGCCTCACTAATAGACTGTCACTAATAGACTGCAAAAAAACGAATTCTAAATATACTTTATTGCTAGTGCTTGCACCATAGAATACCTTCTAAGACTAAAACATAGCGGCCCTGTAGCGGTGAGAGGAGATGGAGGGGGAGGGTGAGGGGGGAGGGGGGGGGGGGAGGGGGAGGGGGGGGGGGGTGACGCGTTGGGAGGCTCTCTGTCACTAACTCAGGGAACGGAGGTTATCAGGCTCGGGGGGTCGGGGGGGGGGTCTGTCTGATGGGGGTCTGTCTGATGGGGGGTCAGTCTGATGGTTAGTCTGTCTGATGGGGGGTCAGTCTGATGAGGAGGTCTGTCTGATGAGGAGGTCTGTCTGATGGGGGTCTGTCTGATGGGGGGTCAGTCTGATGGGGGGTCAGTCTGATGAGGAGGTCTGTCTGATGAGGAGGTCTGTCTGATGGGGGTCTGTCTGATGGGGGTCTGTCTGATGGGGGGTCAGTCTGATGGTTAGTCTGTCTGATGGGGGGTCAGTCTGATGAGGAGGTCTGTCTGATGGGGGTCTGTCTGATGAGGAGGTCTGTCTGATGGTTGGTCTGTCTGATGGGGGTCTGTCTGATGAGGAGGTCTGTCTGATGAGGAGGTCTGTCTGATGGGGGTCTGTCTGATGGGGGTCTGTCTGATGAGGAGGTCTGTTTGATGAGGAGGTCTGTCTGATGGGGGGTCAGACTGTCTGTCTGATGAGCAGGTCTGTCTGATGAGGAGGTCTGTCTGATGGCCAGGTCTGTCTGATGAGGAGGTCTGTCTGATGAGCAGGTCTGTCTGATGGGGGGTCTGTCTGATGAGCAGGTCTGTCTGGAGGGGGGTCTGTCTGATGGGGGGTCAGTCTGTCTGTCTGACGGTCGGTCTGTCTGATGGGGGGTCTGTCTGTCTGTCTGACGGTCGGTCTGTCTGATGGGGGGTCAGTCTGTCTGTCTGACGGTCGGTCTGTCTGATGGGGGGTCAGTCTGATGAGCAGGTCTGTCTGATGGTTGGTCTGTCTGATGGGGGGTCAGTCTGTCTGTCTGACGGTCGGTCTGTCTGATGGGGGGTCAGTCTGATGGGGGGGTCAGTCTGTCTGTCTGACGGTCGGTCTGTCTAATGGGCGTTTTGTTTTCACTGCTGCTTTCCTGAATGCTCCCTGCTTCATCCCCTGGTGAGATGGTGAAGAGGAGGAAGTGATGTCATGGCTGTCATGTCATCTTCTGATAAAGGTTCCAGGCAAACTTGAGCTTTGAGATGAAAATTATCACATGTTAAAAATGCATTTTTCTCCCGACTGGAATGGTATTTTTTATAACTATAACTAAAACTTTAAAATAAAAATCTTCAATAATAACTACCCACTGATTAAGCTCTCAATTGTTTATGAACTGGGCAATCAGTGTGATTATTACCAGCTGCTGTCATTTCAGCCACAACAAATATGCGGCCCCTTCTGCTAAAATGTGTTTTTATTTCAGTGTTACATGGCTTCACATGAGCCCTCCTCCTGGAGCCTTGGTCAGTGTCTGGTTTTAAGGAAGACTGGACCCCAAGACCCTTAACATTTACCAAAAGAACAGTCAACTACGTTATTCTGGTCAATGTGTCCTTTAATGTTTTATCTTATAATCTACTTGCAAAATGCCAAGCAATTGCTCCACTTCATTCTATGTATGCTGCTGATTCTATGATGTCTTCAGGACATCATACAATCGTGGGACTAATGCATGACTTTAGCTGGTTCGCCTTGTACGGCCACATGCATGACCTTTGCTTGTTCGCCCTGTATGGCTACATGCATGACCTTAGCTTGTTCGCCCTGTATGGCTACATGGTTCAGCGTGGTGACGCTAGAACTTGCATCACAAAAGCCCTGATTAAAAGGCTGAAGACAAAGTGAGGATACAGAGTTTCACCAACAGGCGTGGACACAATGGATGTATGGTGGAAATGGTATGACCCAAACATTTATTTCATTTTACCTTTGGCTGCGGATTTCTTTGCGGTGATTAAAGCGCTAGCCTGTGAGAACAGGTGTTAGAGGGCCGTAGGGTAGGACGGTGTGTTCCTGAGTTCTAGATCGGTGAACTGTTGGTTCCTGATTACTAGATAGGGGAATGGTCTGTTACTGAGTACTAGATAGGTGAACTGTTTGTTCCTGATTACTAGATAGGTGAATGGTCTGTTACTGAGTACTAGATAGGTGAACTGTTGAGATCAAATAATGTTGAGGAAAGACAATTAATAATCGAGGAAAGATTTTTTTTTTGGATTTATCGACTTATATTATATTTATCGGAAATGTTGCAGATCCACAAGGTAAACAATATAGACAATTTCCCACAAAAGCAGTACCTGTTTATGGACAGTTTCACAGCTATTTCAAGGCAGTGTCAGATCACATATGATTGGTGTGTATACGTATATACAATAGAGTCAAGGTTGTATATTGTTCAATTGAAAAAAAAAAAAAAACTAAGAATTGCATCAACCCTTAAATTGAGTCTGTACTAAGAGAATAGTACAAAATGGCAGTGGGTTAAAAGCATCAGTGCTTTGTAGAGTTTCACAGCTGAATAACATGAACACAGACAGGAAAGCCGACTGAGTTACTGGGATCACATCATTGAGATTTAGACGTATCAAAGGAAAGTAAATGAGGGAGAGAGCACCTTTCTTTATAAGACATTGTGGCCACATAATGAAATAAATACATTATAATATATAATCAGGCCTCCCTTATCGACACTATTTTATTAACATGATGCCCTTACTTTTATATTATTGCTCACCTTCACCAAGTTTACCCCCTTGACGACAGGAGAACGTGAAACCCTGAAGACACATGACCAGACATGGAGGGAGAAGACAGAGCAGGGAACACACTAAGACCTGTACGCTGGGATTCCTTTTGAGGACACATGATCATCCGAAGTAAAGCTAGTAAAGTTAACCTCATAGTCATCCGTTTATGATCAGTCCATAGATCACACAAGATGGCTGTGAATGGGGACCTCAGGAACATCTGAAGGGATTCCTGAGTCAACAATAAGGATTTCTCTTCTGGCAAAATAGTGAAAACCACATGTTTTGTTTTGGTGTGTTAACAACATGCACATTTTCAGAGGACTGTTATCTAAAGAGCCAGAAAAATCGGTTTGAAACTCTGCTGGCAGGACGTCAATGCAAGTCATAGTCCAAATCTTCAAAAGTTAAAGAGTGCAAACAGCACTTGTAAACAGCACTTTCCAGAACTAATGTTTCACAAACAATGAAAAATACATTCACATTATAAAAAGAATGCCTTTTCTGGGATTATTTCAGACAGAGATGTCCTTGTATTGAATAAGAAAGAAAAGGCACTTTCACTTTGAATTAGACATATTGCTTATGAAATGAATCAAAAAGCCCACAAAGTTCCCAGAGAGAGAGACAACAGATCTGTCCTGTGCCTCTCAGAAAACGCTTATTGTCTTATTGTTGCCTACGCCTTTGGACGAATAGTGAAATATTGTTCTATATGCTGTTCCAAAATATTGTCCTTGACATTCCACAGGGACTAAAAGTCACCTTCAGCCGCACATTGTTGGAGGTACGATTCGTACAATTTCACCTGTGAAACAGAAGGATTTTATTAGATTTACAATTTTACAAAATAACAACAAAACATTTTATCTTGATTGACGACACAATGTTTCTCACCTTCTTGAGTCGGACGACGTCCTGGATGTAGTCGCTGAAGTCGGCCAGGGTTCGTTTCTCCTTCTTGCTCAGAGTATTACAGCCCTGACTGAGACACAAACCAAGGTCCTTCAACACTTTTGTTTCATTTAGAGCAGAGAACCAGAACCAAGGTGTCAGAGTTGGAGAGGCTACATGTACAAGCTTGTCCTCCATGAGTACATCTGGGCTAAGACACGACTTAAGTCTTTTGTGTCAGAAGTAACAAGGCTTCTGATGCTATTGGGTTAAAGCTGCACTATGAAGAATTTTAGATGCAGGTATTACTTAAGCAATTTACAAAAAAACTATAATGGTTGCTTTTAATTTCAGGCATCTTTTGTTCAAAAAGTATACTGAGAGTGTAGAAAAAAAGCCAACCACACAAGGGTTAATCCACGCTCTGTCTGGGGTTACAACAATTAGTAAATCCTGTTTTCAACAATAGTGAAGGCATTAACATAGTGCAGCTTTAATAGCGCCACTCTTCCAGACCAGAGTGCCGTAGAGGGCATGTATTGTAGTGTAGAGCTGTCAGTTAAACGCGTTATTAACGGCGTTAACGCAAACCAAATTTAACGGCGTTAAAAATGTTATCGCGCGATTAACGCAATTATTTTATAAAAAAAAAAAAAAAACTTTTTTTTTGGCTCAAAACAAAGAAGCAGTAGCCTGACTGCTATGTTCAAATGGCATTTGTTCAAAGCAGTCGTTTAATTGCACTATAGGCTCTTTTTTTGTATCGTCCTGTTTTGATCAGTATATGCCAATGTTGTTATCAATAAAAAATCATTTGCACAAGGCAAGCCGATGCACTTCACCATGTTGATAAGAGAATTAAAATGAGAAGAATTATCGGACAAAAAAATCAAGGGATATTTAGAATAGAAAAATAATTTGCGATTAATCGCGATTAATCGTGAGTTAACTATGACATTAATGCGATTAATCACGATTAAATATTTTAATCGCTTGACAGCTCTAGTATTTACTGATGTATTTTTAAATGTCATAATGCTTACCGGGCAAAGTATTTGGATAGAAACATCAGGAGGTAGCAGGAAGCACCAAACGCCATCACCACGACGACCTGCCCATCCTCCGGTATCCACTCCCACAGATACACAAAGACGGCCTGTCAACACAACAACACAATCTCAATCTATAGTTTCAATTATCTTCTTTAATAAATGTCTGTTGTCTATCAAAATCAATATGAATATTTACCATTCATAATTATTTACTATTCCTTAATTTAGCAGAGGATTTGTCCAGCGATGGTGTTCTCGATTTAAAGCGATGTGTGTGTGTGTGGAAGCACACGCTAGTTCAGGTCACACAATTTTCCGATCTAGAAAGGCTGGGAAACCCTGTCTTATGCACAGACATCACTTATTTAAATTGACCACAGCATTGTTTAATACTGGATCCTGATTGGTCAGTAACGTTCCGAGGGTGTGCGTTCATATCACTACCGGGAGTCCGGGACGCTGTGGATGGAAGAACCCAACGCTCCCCCCGCTCACCGTGGAGACGGAGAGCACCCTGGCCCCCCCCTCCCCCACCAGGCCGTCCAGCTCCTCTTTGGTGAAGGTGTTGACGATGAAGCTGAGGATGAAGAGCGCAGGCAGGAGCACGCCCAGCAGCCCGCACAGAAAGGAGTGCACACGCACACTCCTGTTGTGGCCCACGTCCGCCCTGAAGGACACAAACGAGGAGGTGGGGGGAGGTCGTCTGACAGATGGACTCTGGATGGAAGCGTCGGCCAAATTCAAGGCAATCAGGTTAATGATATAATTCATTATTAATACATTATGATTATGTGCATCGTAATGTAAGCAAAGTCTGCGATAGGATAGATAAGATCAAATAGGTACTTTATTAATCCCATGAACACATGTTCAGTTGGTTAACGTTCTCGTTTACTATTCGTCTGTTTGGATGGATTGTGATATTATTGAGTTGAGACGCCGAACGCCCGTCAGCCAACCGGCGGTTAGGGAGGCGGAGCTCTCTCCTGTCCGTCCAATCACAGGCCTCACAGCGGTGGATGCCAGATGTAGCGGACCGCTGAGTGACGGGCGGGGCTGCGCTAGGCTACAGCTAACCTAGCTAAGGTTTGGATCAAGTAACTAAACATCGAAGTCATGTACTTTGAAAGATTGTTACGTTCTGATAGATTGTTGACGTTCTTACGTCCACAGATGTTGTGCACCCTGGTTGTTAGTGGATAAATCCCCAGTGTTCAGAGGCCGTGTGGTGACACACTGTGCGGGCGTATGCATTGGAAACAGTTTTCTAAAGTACTGCACTGCATGTGGGCGAAGGGTTTGGACGAAGGGTTTTGTGCTCACAGCACGCAGGGGCGTCTGGTACAGGGACAGACCAAACTAACCAGAGTACCGGGGATTTATCACTACTAGGGGTGAATCGCTTGATGCTTTGAAACTAACCCCCCACACGGTCTCCCTCCCAGGGCTCCGTATGGTCAGACTGGCAGGGAGGAGGTGTTTACCGGTCCTGGGCTAGACGGTCTTTGATAGTGGAGGTGATGAGGTTGCAGTCCTTCTCCAGCTGGTCCAGGGTCTTCTGGACCGCCTGGTTGATGGTCTTCTCGATGGTCTGGCACATACCATCGATCTGGTTCACACAGCGGCTCGGCTGGACGAGACAAAATAACCTCAGGTTAGAGTTTACACCAGGAGCCCCAAAACGCCTTAACGTTAGAGTTTACACCATGAGCCCCAAAACGCCTTAACGTTAGAGTTTACACCATGAGCCCCAAAACGCCTTAACGTTAGAGTTTACACCATGAGCCCCAAAACGCCTTAACGTTAGAGTTTACACCAGGAGCCCCAAAACGCCTTAACGTTAGAGTTTACACCATGAGCCCCAAAACGCCTTAACGTTAGAGTTTACACCAGGAGCCCCAAAACGCCTTAACGTTAGAGTTTACACCATGAGCCCCAAAACGCCTTAACGTTAGAGTTTACACCAGGAGCCCCAAAACGCCTTAACGTTAGAGTTTACATCAGGAGCACCAAAAACTGAAGTCTAGGAAGTGCTAAGGCTGGACAGACACCTTGGTACCTCTTGGTCTTTTGGACCTTGTGTCTGGCAACTCTGGTTGTTTTCAGTGATGAACTGTTCTCTTATTATAAAACCTCAAACCCTGTATGTTCCCAGGGCAGCACAGAAAGAGTCCTTGGTCTCAATCCCAATCTGTAAACAAGATGGACGTAGGCTCCGTGACGTAACCGTGGGTTACGCCCTTGTGAAGCCATTGAGCCAGAGGGGCGTCGCCACTGCTTGAGATTTTGCGACCGGCAGCAAAACTCTCCGTATGGACTCAGTGAAGGCTGGTTTTTTAATGGCTGCTCCGCACTCGCCAAAAACCCATTCATATTAATCCTTCATAAATCTTTAATGGAATAAAGCTGTCAAGTGGTGAGTATCTGAGAAGAGCATCTTCTATGTTTATTGCCGGTCCCCTGATTACCAGGGGTAGAGTGGGTGTAAACACACAGCCCACCAGGTCGGAGTCACAAAGATACTTGGTGCTAAATCTCCGAATGATGTCCAACTCTGCTCCCAGACTAAAGTGCTGCAGTGAAACAGTCTGGAGCGATTCTAGGTCCTCGTCCGGGCCGCAGTGATCAACACGGGGTGAGGGTCCAGCAGAGAGCCTGGACCCAAGGTAAGGGTCCAGTAGAGAGCCTAGACCCAAGGTGAGGGTCCAGCAGAGAGCCAGACCCTGGGTGAGGGTCCAGCAGAGAGCCAGACCCTAGGTGAGGGTCCAGTAGAGAGCCAGACCCTAGGTGAGGGTCCAGGAGAGAGCCAGACCCAAGGTGAGGGTCCAGTAGAGAGCCTAGACCCAAGGTGAGGGACCAGGAGAGAGCCAGACCCGAGGTGAGGGTCCAGTAGAGAGCCTAGACCCGAGGTCTTGTGTTCGGAACACACCCAACAGGTGAGGGTTAAGCGCTTTGAACTCATAACTCACGTATTTAGTTTATAAATTAACTACCGCGTTCCGGTTGGTTTAACAACGTTAAACAAATTGGGGGTCAAAGTTGAAATACTGAGGTTTGAGTTCAGCGCTGGAAACTCACTGGGTCAAACTTTATCGCTCAATCCCAGAGAGACATGGCCCAGGTGAGGCTGACCGCACTCATGTGTTCACTCCTCATGTGTTCACTCCTCATGTGTTCACTCCTCATGTGTTCATTCATCATGTGTTCACTCCTCATGTGTTCACCCCTCATGTGTTCACTCCTCATGTGTTCACTCCTCATGTGTTCACTCCTCATGTGTTCACTCCTCATGTGTTCACCCCTCATGTGTTCACCCCTCATGTGTTCACTCCTCATGTGTTCACTCCTCATGTGTTCACCCCTCATGTGTTCACCCCTCATGTGTTCACTCTCTGAGCGCACCTTCTGGGGGCTGGGGGTGTAGATGGGGGGTCTCTGACTCACCTTCTGGGGGTTGGGGGTGTAGATGGGGGTTCTCTGACTCACCTTCTGGGGGTTGGGGGTGTAGATGGGGGGTCTCTGACTCACCTTCTGGGGGTTGGGGGTGTAGATGGGGGGTCTCTGACTCACCTTCTGGGGGTTGGGGGTGTAGATGGGGGGTCTCTGACTCACCTTCTGGGGGTTGGGGGTGTAGATGGGGGGGGTCTCTGACTCACCTTCTGGGGGCTGGGGGTGTAGATGGGGGGTCTCTGACTCACCTTCTGGGGGCTGGGGGTGTAGATGGGGGTTCTCTGACTCACCTTCTGGGGGTTGGGGGTGTAGATGGGGGGTCTCTGAGCTCACCTTCTGGGGGTTGGGGGTGTAGATGGGGGGTCTCTGACTCACCTGTTGGGGGTGTAGATGGGGGGTCTCTGAGCTCACCTTCTGGGGGTTGGGGGTGTAGATGGGGGGTCTCTGAGCTCACCTTCTGGGGGTTGGGGATGTAGATGGTGGACATCTCAAAGCCACACTTGTTGAGGCCAGGCCGGCGGCAGAGCTCCTGTACGATCTGCATCATCACCCTCTACAGGAAACACAGCCTCTAGCTCACTGTGGGGGACGAGGCTTCAGACGCAGCACACGTCACACACACCCTCTGTACATATGGTGGGCTATTGGGGCTGCTGAGGGCGGGCAAAATAATGAAATAATATAATAAGCTCTATATCTACATATCTCCGTGTGAGATGTTGCCTGGTTGCATTGCTGGATTACAGTAAAGTACATTCCCATAATGGGTTCATATATTCATCTATCTCTCTGATCGGGGAGGGACTCTCTGCCACGATGACGTTATATTATACATTATGTCGTGTGTCCCAGCCGGTCGGTCTCGTTGCCCCTCTGCTCGGAGGACGTTATGTTACCGTATTGGTCCGAATATAAGACAGCCTTTTTTCCAGTCGAAATAGGTCCGAAAAAGTCGGGTCGTCTTATATTCGCGGTCTAGTATTCAGAGCGCAGTTTCTCTTCTTCGCCTCTCCCTTTAAATGTCAATACACATTCGCGGCCCCAGGTGGCGCCAAAAATTAGTTCCGGGAGGAAGTAGTCCAGAGGCCTGAACAACCAGCCCGTTACCGGTGTTTAAAGACGGAAAGACAGGCTGACCATTTAGAGACAAGTGGGTCAGGTCAATCAACAACAGCGGAGGAGCTATGATGCCAATTTTAAAATAATGGTCGTCAATAAGGCAGAGTCAAGTAACAACTGCCAAGCTGCCAAGAAGCTCTGAGTCACGGAGTGTAACGTAAGAAGATGGCGAGCACACAAACAACGTCTCAAAGATGCCAACAGTCAGCGCAAATCTGGTCTGCAATTTTTTTTTTCTAAATGTTTGTGTTGAAAACGGGGGTTGTCTTATAATCAGGGTCGTCTTATAGGCCCAATACGGTATATATTATATTATATATGATGTCGTGCCGTACCTGGCGGTCCGTCTCGTTGCCCGCCTCGTCCGCCTTGCTGAGGTAGAAGTGCAGCTTGTCTCCGACGGCGTCGCTGAGCTGCTCCACGATGTTCAGCGTCCGCTTGCACAGAGCCTGACCCATCGGGTCGAAGAACACCAGGACCAGGTCCGCCTGCTTCCCTACAGACAGACAGACAGGCAGGCAGACAGACAGGCAGGCAGGCAGACAGACAGGCAGGCAGACAGGCAGGCAGACAGGCAGACAGGCAGGCAGGCAGACAGACAGGCAGGCAGACAGACAGGCAGACAGACAGACAGACAGACAGGCAGGCAGACAGACAGGCAGGCAGACAGGCAGACAGACAGACAGGCAGGCAGACAGACAGGCAGGCAGACAGGCAGACAGGCAGACAGACAGACAGACAGACAGACAGAAAGACAGACAGGCAGGCAGACAGGCAGGCAGGCAGACAGGCAGACAGACAGACAGGCAGAAAGAAAGACAGACAGGCAGGCAGACAGACAGGCAGGCAGACAGACAGACAGGCAGACAGGCAGACAGGCAGACAGGCAGACAGACAGGGAGACAGGCAGACAGACAGACAGGCAGACAGACAGGAACACAGACAGGAACACAGACAGACAGACAGACAGACAGACAGACAGACAGACAGACAGACAGACAGACAGACAGACAGACAGACAGACAGACAGGCAGGCAGACAGGCAGACAGACAGACAGACAGACAGACAGACAGACAGACAGACAGACAGACAGACAGACAGACAGACAGGAACACAGGCAGACAGACAGGCAGACAGGCAGACAGACAGACAGGCAGACAGACAGGAACACAGACAGGAACACAGACAGGAACACAGACAGGAACACAGACAGGAACACAGACAGACAGACAGACAGACAGACAGACAGACAGACAGACAGACAGACAGGAACACAGGCAGACAGGCAGACAGACAGACAGGCAGACAGACAGGAACACAGACAGGAACACAGACAGACAGACAGACAGACAGACAGACAGGCAGACAGACAGACAGACAGACAGACAGACAGACAGACAGACAGACAGACAGACAGACAGACAGACAGACAGACAGACAGACAGACAGACAGACAGGTAAGAGAAGGAAGAGAACTTAATTCATCTTGAAGGCGATGTTACGGCCACAATTGCTCTGACCTTGATTGAAAAATAGGTACACAAATAAATAATGTAAAACATATACAATTAAAATAAATTAAAGTGTAAACCCAAAAATACAGGAAAATATGATGAATGTATAATACGTATACGTATTATACATGTCCATAATAAATGTACCCAAACAAAACATTTCCAGTTCAAACGTCTGTAACTGTAACGCGGTGTGTCCTCCATTATCCAGCCAGACTGGCCGTAACCCTTGGTTACGATCAGGTCAGGTGGTGCGGCGTACCCAGCCAGGTGATGGCGCTGTTGACGCTGAAGGGGTACACCATGTCTCCGTCCACCAGGCCGGGCGTGTCCACGAAGGTCAGCAGGCTGAACTTCTTCTGCTTGGAGCTGGAGACCTCAGCGGACAGGTAGTCGGTCACACCTGGGGCCGCACAGGAACACACACACTGGGTCGGGCTGCTGGGAGTGTGTGTGTGTGTGTGTGTGTGTGTGTGTGTGTGTGTGTGTGTGTGTGTGTGTGTGTGTGTGTGTGTGTGTGTGTGTGTGTGTGTGTGTGTGTGTGTGTGTTTTGAGTACTAGTGATGACACCATAACAACCACAGTACTAGTGATGACACCATAACAACCACAGAACTAGTGATGACACCATAACAACCACAGTACTAGTGATGACACCATAACAACCACAGTACTAGTGATGACACCATAACAACCACAGTACTAGTGATGACACCATAACAACCACAGTACTAGTGATGACACCATAACAACCACAGTACTAGTGATGACACCATAACAACCACAGTACTAGTGATGACACCATAACAACCACAGTACTAGTGATGACACCGTTCAGCAGCTGTTACCAGAGCAGGGCTGGCTGAAGGTTGACCCGTCCCGTAACGACTGTGACGAAACACAACACCGTCACATCACAACAGTCAGAGGGCGGCGAGGGGGTGGCCGGTTGTCATGGTTACTCACAACAGCTCTTCAACTGGCAGCTTTAGCGTGAGCGCGGCGTAAAGCTAGCTAGTGAAGAACGACTGTGACGCACCGGGCTGGACGGCCCTACGGGCCACGCTGGGCTGCTCCCGCCCCCAAAGACCCCCCCCCCCCCCCCCCCCCCCACGCGCCGCAAAATACACCTTATATATAATATACATCAAAGTACTTGTTATCCATGGGCCGCAAAAAAAACACACACACGCACGCACACTCACAGTCTTTCATAGACTGGGGAGCCCCGCCCGTTCAGCCTGCGGTTTGAGTTCGCCCGGCACAAGGGTCTGGAGAAGAGCAACACATTTCTTTCTGCTTCGATACGTTTTTGCGGGAGCCAATCACCAAGCTGGTTTTTCCCCCTGTCCCACTTTTGGCTGGTTTAACAGAAGGACGACAGGGAAGCAACGGCAAGCAGCCAATTGCGTACAGTCATTTGAAGTAGGCCTGTTGATCACGCCTCTTGTGTTGAAGAAAATGACAGCAGCCTCCCCAGTCCAACGTGCAACCTACGGTTGAGCTTGGTCTGGCAATAGCCAGGCTAAATCTTTCACACACACAGATAGACGCACGCATTTATACACACAAGCACTCACACACATACACACAAACACACGCATGCACACACATGCACACACATGCACATGCACGCACACGACACACACACACGCGATGTGATTGCGCTAGTTGAGAGTTGGCTGCAGCTGTCGGGCTGAGACACAGATCACACCCTTGTGCCGGAGCCCCGCCTCCTGGGTGCTGCACATTAGCATTCCTTATGCTAGTGTGACGGTGCTAGACCATCCTACTGATAGGCAAGACCCCCCCAACACACACACACACACACACACACACACACACACACACACACACACACACACACACACACACACACACACACACACACACACACACACACACACACACACACACACACACACACACACACACAGTGATCTCTAACTAACATCACTATATTAACTAGATTAACACTCTTCTTCCTCATGAAACTTGCAGATCCCCCTCGGAGTGGGAAGGAAAGGTTAGCAGGAGTGAAAAGAGTCGACAGAACAGAACGCTCTCATTAAAGAACAGGACGCTCTCATTAAAGAACAGAACGCTGACGGTGACATATTGATCCCTCTTTCACTGTCAGCTCGCCACGATCAACGAGAAAAGCGAACGCAAAGGCAACTCCTCGGTCAACGTCTGACGGCTGCGTACGACGGCGGTGACGAGTCTACCTGGTCCCGCGTGCGGGGGAGACGGCGGAGGAGGCAGAGAGGCTGACTCAACCACGAGTCAAGCAGCCTGAGACGGAACACCCTGCGCTGTCCAATACCAACGGAGTGATGAAGAGCGGTGTAGTCCAAACTCAGCAACAGGTTGTTAAGTACAGTAGCAAAACACACACACACACACACACACACACACACACACACACACACGCACACACACCTCCGTCCTTGATAACCAAACTAAACAGCCATAAGCACATCACAGCCAACGCAACGCGTTCCGTTCCGGAGTGACGTGCAGAACTCCTCTCCAGGTCGGTGAATCAGGACGCCCGCTGCTGAGCTCTGATGACTCATCCTCCCTCCTCCAGCGGCGGGCTGGAGGCATCCGTCCCACAGGCGTCCTCCGCCCGCAGCCCTGATCGGCTGAGATAAGCTGCATGGATCCCCGCACGGCCGCACACTGAGACACACACACACACACTCACCCCCACTCACACTCACACTGGGCAGCCGGTCCGACCGCCGGATCAAGCCGGTGACATTTCTCCGCAGCTCCTCTGATGCCACTGCACTGCTGAGGGTGGGCGGTGTGTGGCTCTGAGTCACGCACACGCACGCGCACACGCACACTATGTGCTCTCCACTCCAGTGAACAGACAGTCACACACACACAGACCAAGCTCTGCGCGCACACACACGCGCACACACACACACACACACCCTTACGAAACCCTGTACACACACACACACACACACACACACACACACACACACACACACACACACACACACACACACACACACACACACACCCTTACGAAACCCTGTACACACACACACACACACACACACACACACACACACACACACACACACACACACACACACACACACACACACACACACACACACACACACACACACACACACACACACACACAGACCCTCTCACAAAACCTTTCACACATACACCGACCCCTTCCCACACCCTACAACACAAACACACGCACACACAGGTACATAATCTCACACACTCCTCCGCCCAACAGCCCATCGACCCACTGATCCACACACCGTTCAGCGCAGATCAGACCTGCAGACCCACACCGTAGCCCAAGGACAGCGACAGCTGTGACCCAGGCACTAGGAGATCGTAGGAGAACCTTCATGTAGGTCGTGTGTGTGACGGTGGGAAGTAGGACATGGCGTAATAAGGAGCTTGATGGCGTCTGCGGCTGTTAGTCAACCAGGTTCTCCCAGGATCTGCGTTCTCCCAGGGGGGGAAAGCGCTCACAGCAGGAATGCACCCTCCAACGACGCTGTGGTGTTGTTCTGTTACAGTATGGAACCTGTAGCAGCTTGTCCTCTCCGGGATACACGTCGGACCAGCACACAGTTCACAGCGTCGCACCGGGCCAATACAGGGATGTTCTGTCTGTCTGTCTGTCTGGCTGTCTGTCTGTCTGTCTGTCTGTCTGTCCGTCTGTCCGTCTGTCTGTCTGTCCGTCTGGCTGGCCTTCTGCACGCCCAAGACAACCTGGGGCGGCATGTGGCTCAGGAGGTAGAGCGGGATGGCTGTTAACCGGAGGGTTGCTAGATCAATCCCTGCAGTATCGAGGTGCCCTTGAGCAGGACGCCTCACCCTGACTGCTCCTGACCAGCTGGCTGTCGCCCTGCGTGGTTGACTACGCCGTCGGTGTGTGAATGTGTGCACGAATGGGTGAATGTTAGGCAATATTGTAAAGCGCTTCGAGTGGCCACTGGTTAGAAAAGCGCTGTATGAATGCAGTCCTTTTACCATTGAACCGTAAGACGCGCTCCACCCAGTGGGGGTTAGGGTTAGCGCTCCACCCAGTGGGGGTGTGTTCCCTTGAGACCCGGAGGCCGTGGTCCCGTGTGGGTTACAATGCAGCCGTGTACTGGATCAGCAGGTGGAGGTTCACCTTGAAGTGCACTGTGGGTTCGCAGTGCAGCTTCATCACTGCATTGACCAGTGAATCTGTGTATTTCAGAATGTAGGCCAACTGGTGTATGAGCATTGTTTTTCAAAGGGCATAGTTAAGACCAGATCATCCGAATCATCTTTCAACGGCAGCATCTCAAAGGGAAGAGCTTACCTTTGAACTCAAGGAGGGGTCGGAAGTGGGGGTAGAGGTGCAAGGTGGCGTTGCCCTGTGGGAGGGAGAGAGGAGCAAACGCCATGACCTTCTCGCACTACACACCCCAGCCACAGCGAGACACGAGCTCCACGTGGAGACCCAGCACCCTCGGGTACATGAGGCCTTATCCTGGCTCCTCGGTCTGAATGGGCTGGGATTGGATGTACAGCTACCATTCATTGGTGAACAATGCAAAGGCACTGTTGACCAGGAATACACTTCCTGTACACGGGCTGCAATTATTCTTTCCCTTTTAGGAGGTGTAAAAAACAACCTGCCAATTCTCCCAAGTCTTTAAATAGCAAATGTGATGATTCATGAGTTATGTAATATGTAACTCATAGGTGAGACGATTAAACTGTTGGGTGTTCAGAGGCATTAAGCAGTTTAAGTTATAAAGGAATGTTCTAGAAACAGTTATAGAAAAGTCCAGATCGGACAGTTATAGAAACAGGTCATAGAAGAGTGTAACAGTCAGGTTATAGAAACAGTTGAAAGAAAAGTTTTAACAGTATTGGTTATATAACTGGTTACATTGATGAGAAGTCATGCAGTGACATTTTTTTAAGTGTTACACTGACAGTTGTATCAACAGTAGACGTTACGTTAGAGAAATAGTATACTTCTTACCGTCAGTGATTCTCTCTTGCGACCGCTTGTGATGAAGGTGAAGCCTTGAGTCTCAATAGCCACTCCGGTCTTCTGAATGTGCTCCTCAATATACCTGAACACCAGAGACATTAAGATGAACATGAAGCAGCAGATCATCAATATACCTGAACACCAGAGACATTAAGATGAACATGAAGCAGCAGATCATCAATATACCTGAACACCAGAGACATTAAGATGAACATGAAGCAGCTGGGCCGTCCCTCCCATTGACCAAACCCCAGAGCCTCTACATAACTATACCACACATTAAAACTCTGTCTAAAGCATGCTATACTTGTGTACTCAACTCTAAATGTGTATCTAGAAACCGGTTATTATGTTGATTCAATTATATTTGTCTTGTTTTAGGTAACTTTCAACCATCACATCGCACAAGCTGTCCCAGGGAGGAGGATCAGACTTTAAGACAGGATTTAGATCATCAGTAGTTAATGAGTGTCCAGCTGGACTCCTCTCTAACAAGTCCGGAGAAGGCAGCGTGAAAGCTGCTCTGAGGCGGCTTGGCCGGAGAACCGGGCCCTCCTCAATCATGCGGTGAATGGAGGAGTGGCACTGGGAGAATACCAGTTGATGAAGGAGCTCTTCCCTGCCGAGTGGTTTCCCATTATCATCACGAAGATCTTCTTCCGTGGAGGTAGGAGATGCACGTCCACACTGCTGGCGATCTTCACCAGACCTGATGTAAGAGCAGGCAGTTCTATTAACGTGTGTTTCTAATCCCCAGCATTTTAACAGGTCTTCCAGCTGCTTCCTATTAGCTGAAGTGAGGTGTTCTGTTGTTAATAAGCCCTTACAATTTTTTATCAGAAGAGATCAGCGACCACACAGCAATAGTTATACACATGTAATAGTGTAAAGGCAAACGCCTTTGTACGGATGCATATGTTAACATGGATGTTAGATACTCTTTCGTCTTGTGTTATGCAAATGTAACGTGATTAAATTTGCATAACATTAAAAGTCTGCGGTCGGGACGATCTAGGATCCCGTGGACCGCTCAGCTTAAGGGCGAATGATGAGTAACTAAAGTAACGAAGTTACACACGAAACGCAGAGCACGGTTCAAAGGCTGCAAGAATACATGCCTAAATAAGATATATAACGTTAGGGTGTGTAGAGCTCCCATGCGTATCCCGTTTCCCATGAACTTTGCGTTGCATAACATCTGAACTATATGTGCTGCGTAACTTATTGGTTACATTATATCTAAACGCTGATTTACAAACACACACACACACACACACACACACACACACACACACACACACACACACACACACACACACACACACACACACACACACACACACACACACACACACACACACACACACACACACACACACACACACACACACACACACACACACACACACACACACACACACACACACACACTTTCCCTTCGCTCTTTACCGTGTTCGCTGTCGACGTACAGATTGTGGCACTCCTTCAGAATGCGCTCCCCGGGTGCGGTCGTGGTGGTCTCCAAAGGATTCGCCACCGCACGGGGCTTTCTGCTCGACATGGTGACAGCAGCGCGGAGCGGCGGCTGCTGCTCCGGAGAACGATACTTTAGGACTGTCTGCGGGGGAAGAGTTACGGTGTTGCACTCCAAGCCTGTTGAGTCCGGGCCGCCCCGCTGCGCCCTGCCGAGCGCCCTCTGACGTCAGAGTCGAAGAGACATCTGTTATTATTGTTGTATAAAGAACGGATCGATTGACAAACCCATACAATTTCATATTTATATGATCCTTTATTATATAATTGTTTATTATATAATTATATATATGTATAATTAAATATAATAATAATACAAGTTTATTATATAATTATTATTATAGAATAATATAATAATTATAGAATAAATAAGAACTACATGTTAGTATTGTTATTCTTTCAGAAAAACATTAATAATGTAAGTCATTATAATAATACCAATAATAATATTCCCCCTACGTCAGAAGGCGCTATATATGTATATATATATATATATATATATATATATATATATATATATATATATATGCTAAGCTATTTATGCTATTTGTGTTCCAAATTCTTACAAAAAACCGAAATGAGAGCCAACATCGCTAGAGTGAATGAACTGGATCCACTAGAGCCCTCTCCCCCCAGCCCTCATTGAGCCCGCCCTCATAGAGCCCTCATAGAGCCCTCATAGAGCCCTCTCCCCCCAGCCCTCATAGAGCCCTCATAGAGCCCTCATAGAGCCCGCCCTCATAGAGCCCGCCCTCATAGAGCCCGCCCACATAGAGCCCTCATTGAGCCCGCCCTCATAGAGCCCGCCCTCATAGAGCCCGCCCTCATAGAGCCCGCCCTCATAGAGCCCGCCCTCATAGAGCCCTCTCCCCCCAGCCCTCATAGAGCCCGCCCTCATAGAGCCCGCCCTCATAGAGCCCGCCCTCATAGAGCCCTCATAGAGCCCGCCCTCATAGAGCCCGCCCTCATAGAGCCCTCATAGAGCCCGCCCTCATAGAGCCCGCCCTCATAGAGCCCTCATAGAGCCCGCCCTCATAGAGCCCGCCCTCATAGAGCCCTCATAGAGCCCTCATAGAGCCCGCCCTCATAGAGCCCTCTCCCCCCAGCCCGCCCTCATAGAGCCCTCATAGAGCCCGCCCTCATAGAGCCCGCCCTCATAGAGCCCGCCCTCATAGAGCCCGCCCTCATAGAGCCCGCCCTCATAGAGCCCTCATAGAGCCCGCCCTCATAGAGCCCTCATAGAGCCCGCCCTCATACAGCCCTCATAGAGCCCGCCCTCATAGAGCCCGCCCTCATAGAGCCCTCATAGAGCCCGCCCTCATACAGCCCTCATAGAGCCCGCCCTCATAGAGCCCGCCCTCATAGAGCCCTCATAGAGCCCGCCCTCATAGAGCCCGCCCTCATAGAGCCCGCCCTCATAGAGCCCGCCCTCATAGAGCCCGCCCTCATAGAGCCCTCATAGAGCCCGCCCTCATAGAGCCCGCCCTCATAGAGCCCGCCCTCATAGAGCCCCTCCCCAGGGCCCCTGGGGAGAGGGCTAGGGCCCCTTCCCTAGGGCCCCTGGGGAGAGGGCTAGGGCCCCTTCCCTAGGGCTCCTGGGGAGAGGGCTAGGGCCCCTGGGGAGGGGGATAGGGCCCCTTCCCTAGGGCCCCTGGGGAGAGGGCTAGGGCCCCTTCCCTAGGGCCCCTGGGGAGAGGGCTAGGGCCCCTTCCCTAGGGCCCCTGGGGAGAGGGCTAGGGCCCCTGGGGAGGGGGCTAGGGCCCCTGGGGAGAGAGCTAGGGCCCCTTCCCTAGGGCCCTCTCATGGTAAACAGGAGCCATCCGTCACATCTCTGCTGAACGGGGTTTCACGGATGAGGTGCATACTGGCTCTGTGACCCGGGGACCTCCCGTACTGGGATGAGTGGGAAGCAGAAGGCTTGTGACGCAGTGCCATCACACCGGCCCCCGCTCAGTGGAGGGCTAGACGGAGGGTCTTCACTAAAAGTTGAACTGTAATAACATTTACATTTCTGTTAACACTGAAATCAAAGAAGCGAGTTATTCCTCCACTTCACTACGCGTGAGGACATCAGGCTGTGTTATAGCATATTCATTCTCCATAACATGAGTCATGACCACAATGAGCCGATTCATCGCCTGTTGATTCGGGATGCCGATCCCTCTGTTGCTAAGGGCAACCACCAGATCAAGCGAGGGGTCATGTGATGGGATCCCCTGAGGCCGTGATGCAGCCTCTTGGCTGAGCGGGATGTTAATCACATCCAGCAGTAGTAAAGGTTTCTCTTTTTAAGCAGGTGACCACGATGACTCTGAACCAGGCCAGGGGGAGCCCAGCAGAGAGGAAGGTACGATACAGTAACAACCTTTAGACGGAGAGCTGCTCTCGTGACCAAACCGCCCATCACGCAGCAGGCCGGTCTGAGGCATCGCTGTCAGCGGTTGCATCGTTAAATAATGCATCTGTCTCCGATGCACGATTTCATCACGTTTCCTATCTTGCAATTCGTTAACAGTGCATGTCCTGCTGCAAATCTACATATTTAAAATAAATAGATGTTGCTGCCGCACAGATATCCTTTCTGAGACCAGACGATGTCATTTAAGACTTTCAATTAATGAAATGAGTTAAATGAATCAAACATGCAAACATGATGATTGTTAATAATCGTCTTGTCTGCTCAATAACTTTCCACATTACATCCATTCGGCATGGCGGTTGGTGTACCAAAAACACATCTGCACAACTTCACATACAGTACTATTAAAGCGCCACCAAAAGCCACAACAGAGACACATGTGAGTGTTGGACCAAGACCAGTTCTTCGGATTGTCTCCTACAGGTTGAACTTGTGTCTTTCTGAGAAGATTGAGTACGCTATGCAGTGTGAACTCTAAATATCGTGCAGCATCAGAGAGTTAACTAACGAGGTTACGCCCAGCGGTCCACTGACAGAGCTGTGTTTGTCTCTCTGGTGTAAGGGTTAGAGCTAGGTCTGTTCATTCCAGTCCACCAGCTTCTCACTCAATGCAGAGCGTACTCTGCCAAGCTCCATTCTAAAGTTAAGAGAACATCAAATTCGGGTGATATTGTTACAGTTTCCGTACTTAAAATAATGGACCGAGCGGCTAAAGAGGTGGATGAGAATGAACCTCTGATCAGAAGCCCTGACGGACCTGAGGAACTCCTCAAGGTAGGTCTGCCTTTAGAGCAGGGTTCCTGACCTCTTCTGTTCCAAGGACCGGCATATTCATAAATAATGTGGAGGACCGGTAGTCAATTTTAATGCCGGTATTTTAAGATGCATCATCTTTAAACAAAGGATATGGCTGTTTTTCAGGATGGTTTATTTGCCATAATCACAACAATTAGGCAACAGCAATGAAATGTGGGTCGCAGGGTCCCTTCAACAATGCAATAATACAAAAGGACAATTTATAAGAGAAACACAAGAAAAATCACCTGAGACTTCAATAAACACAAAGTAGTGCCAAGACAGTGCATTATTTACAGTGGTTTAGTTGCATGTTGATCGATTTTATGTCTATGTGTTTGAAATAACCTAACTTGTATAGCCTAAGTTATAAAATATATATTTTTATGATTTTATTTCAAGGCCGAGTACTAAGGGGTCCAGGGACCAGAGGTTGGGAATCACTGCTTTAGCGGGTTCAGTGAGGCAGACAGGCTGCTGCGGTTGATATCGGTTCACCTTACAAGGTTGTACGAAATGAACGTCCATATTTTCTCCAACCTGGTCGACGTTATGCCTGTTTTCTTTCCTTTTTTGCCACGTTTTAGTTCCCAAACCGATCCCTTGTGTTTGCGGTGTGTGCAGCCTGCATAGGAGGGACCTTTCAGTACGGCCTCAACGTCTCCGTCATCAACGGGCCCTCCCAGGTATCAACCACCGCACCTGGACTCACTGGGGGAGGGGGTGGGAGGACGGCCAATACGTTGTGTAATAAACCCGTAGCGCTCAATACTTCCTACCGTTATTCAAGGCTGATTGTAGAAAGGGCTGTTCTTGTTACTTCTACATTGTAGAGTGTAGACCGTGGTTGTTTGTCTGTGTGTGTCTGTGTGTGTGTGTGTGTGTGTATGTGTGTGTGTGTGTGTGTGTGTGTGTGTGTGTGTGTGTGTGTGTGTGTCTGTGTGACTGCGTCCTTGCGTCTGTGTGTGTGTGTGTGTGTGACTGCGTTCTTGCGTGTGTGTGTGTTTGTGTCTGTGTGTGTGTGACTGCGTGTGTGTGTGTGATTGCGTCTTTGTGACTGTGTGTGTGTGTGTGCGTGTGTGTGTGTGTGTGTGAATGCATCTGTGCGTGCGTGAGTGTCTGTGTCTGTGTGTTTG